>NC_056742.1:107517999-107547999 GCF_019279795.1 Protopterus annectens | reverse complement strand
AAAAAATCCCACATAAAACTAGGTTCTCTCTACAGAATTAAAGCAAACAAATCAATAAACTACAGTAAATGACCCCTTATGCATTATAAACAGGCCCAAAAATAAATCAGACATACTCCTCATTAACATGAATATTAGAAGCTTAATACACAAAAGACACTACCTCCATGCCGCACTATCCTTATACTCCCCTAAAATAATAGTTCTAACAGAAACTTGGATCAAACCTCACATAAAAAACAATGAAATCTTCCCCCTCACCTATGATATTATTAGACTTGACAGATCACAAAAACCAGGTGGAGGGGTAGCAATAATGTGTATCTATATCTATATCTATATCTATATCTATATCTATATCTATATCTATATCGACAGTCTATTGAAAATACAGGTAAAACCCTCAGACCTAAATAATAGTGAGCTGCTAGCAGACCGACTAAACATTAATCACAATAAACAAATAGTCCTACTAGCAGTCCACATAGCCCCTAGCAACTCCCTATATATATCAGAAAGCCTACTTTCATGGGCATCCCTCAAATTTAGCCAAGAGACTATAATTCTAGAAAACTTCAATACTAACTGGCAAATCTGATCCACAGAGAACCCCTCCTGCTTCTTACATTTACATGGATTCTCCCAAATTATAAACAAACCAACAAGGGTAGACAAAACAGCAATAAAAATTCAGTTCTCGACTTAATCCTTACCAACAAACCAGCATTGATCCAAGATTCAGGCTGTCTTCCAAACAGGTGAGGTGATCACCTATCAACTTAGCTCCTAAGACATCCCAACTTCACATCAAAACCTGTAATATATAAACAAGTTTTCAATAAAATAAACTTTTCCCCAGACACTTTTAAACTACTTCTCCAAAGCTGCAACTGGTCCTGTCTAAAACAACTCCCACTAGATTCAGCTGTCCAATATTTTAACAAGAAATTCCTTGAAATACTGAACAATCTGGCAGCAATCAGGAATGTCAGAACCAAAGCAAATGACTGCCCATGGCTTACTAAGGAAACAAGACAACTACTAAAACAAATGGGCAAACTCTGGACCCAATATCAAACAAAAAACAAAACATGTTTCAATAACTATCACCATCTATGAAACTTGTCCAAAAACAAATAAAGAATTATAAACAACTTTATTCTACCAAAATACAACACAAACACCAAACTAATCCACAAAACTTCTGGTGTACTATTAAAAACTTCTATATCCAGGTAAAACCTCAAGCCCTACCCCAACACCTGTAATTCAAATGAAAGTATAGTTAACCAATCCAACTCTTTTTTGCATTAACTCTATATTCTCATTTACAAAAGTGAAGGAAAACACTTTAGCAGCCACCTAACTCATAAGCACAAGTACACTAGCTACTTTCTCACTACAACCCATTAAAATAAACAAAATAAGAAAATTATTAAACAAACTAAAACCCACATCACTAGCTGCAGATCAGCTACCAAATGAATACCTCAAGCTAGCAGCTGATGTCATCTCCTACCCTGTATCTATCTTGATCAATAGATCCATCTCAGAATAATTCATCCCCAAGATTTGGAAAATATCCCATTTCATACCACTTCACAAAGGTGGCTCCTCACTAGAGCTTTCCAACTATAGAACAATATCTATACTATCGTCACTCTCAAAATATTAGAAAATGCATCTACTCACAATTACTAGACCACCTATTAAACAACATTCTGATAGCCAGCTCACAACATGGATTCAGACCCAGTCACAGCACCACAACTGCACTATTAAGCTTCACCAATATCAATTCAAAAATGAAGGGCAGCTGGTATCCTCAATCTTTCTAGACATGCCAAAAGCATTTGATACAGTATCCCACCCAGAGCTCCTGCAAGAGCTTGCATCTCTTAAACTATCCAAACAAACCCTTACTTAGTACCACAGCTATCTGTCTGATCGCCAACAGGGTGTTGGCAAAACAACCTCTCATCCCTTTTACCAGTAACTGTAAGTGTCCCATAGGGTTCAATACTAGGTGCACTCCTTTTCTCTATTTTCTCAAATAAACTTTACACAGTCCATAGCCAACCTTAGGCATAGGCCACCTAGACAGCTGCCTAGGGCACTGCTCCAGCAGGGGTGCTTTTCCAGTATTTATTTGTTTATTTGTTTGTTGAAAAGGAATGGTTTCCTTAAAATATGTTGAATGAAAACAGGAAAAAATCGATAATTAGATAAACTGTGAGGAAAAAAGGAAGTAAAATGTAATCTGGATGGTTGTAAGTAGACCAGGGTGGGGGTGCCAGATGGTACGGCAGAACCTGCGCAGTCCTTTTGCCTAGTACACCAGTTAACAAAGGGCCATCCCTGACACAGCCCCCAGCTTTGCTACAATTATACAATATGCTGATGACTCCACTGTCATCCGTGCAGCACCCTTTCTGCCACAACTTCTAGACAACACCCAAGAATCCTTTTCTTACACTGAATCCTACCTAAACAACTATAACATCATCCTAAACCCTAACAAAACCAAATTAATGCTTTTACCAACAACCATCACAATGCAAACGGGTTCCTAGTACATGAGCGAATGCTAGACATAGTGAATGCTCATTTGCCAAACCCAAATGCACAAAACCACAGAATATCAAAGGTACAGATCAGTGAATTTTTTCCCAGGGAAAAAATTTGCTGGGCCATTCTCCATACTTTGCTGTTATCTTCACTGTGGTGCGATCTCGGAGTTGGTATATTTAAGGTGGGGAGGGCACAGCCCCACATCGGGTGTGTGTTTCATGTTGCCTGTACAGTTTTTTTTTTTTTGGATCAGCAAATTTTTCTCCCTGGGAAAAAATTTGCTGACCCATTCCTTCAAAATTTTGTGGTTTTGTGCATTTGGGTTTGATAATAGATTGTTTGCTAACTTCTAGCATTCAGTCATATAATATGAACCCAATGTAAACAGCCTCAGTCTGCACTTTAGAATCTCATCATCTAACAACACTGTAATCAAGCCAGTCTCTGAAACCAACTTACTATTGATAACTTTTTAAGATTTCATAAACATGTATCACAAGTAGTCAAAAAATCCCACATAAAACTAGGTTCTCTCTACAGAATTAAAGCTTACCTAACCAATACATCCAGACAATCCATTGTCAGGACCCACCTATTATCTTCTATAATGTATGCATCTGCTGTATTCACAAACCTTGAAAGACAGACTTAACTAAGCTAGAATCATGCTACCACAAAAATCACAAAATTTGCCACAGTCCTACCTCACAGAACCCATCACTGCATCACTTTTAAACAATTAAAGTGGCTTGAACTACCCAGTCTCTTATCTTTCAACCAACTCATACAAACTCACTCCATTATATATCAACCTAAAAAATGTCCATCTCTCCAAACTCTTGTACTTACATAAACAAAAAATAGAACACTGAGATCCACTAACAAACTACTGCTAAAAGTATCAAAAAACAACAACAGCTTCGGGGATGCTCTTTACTCAATTGCATATCTAAGTCATGGAACTCCATACCACAGACTATTCTGAATACTAGCAACCCCACAACATTTAAAAATCTGCTAAGAACTCACCTAACAACTGGTTATGCTCCTGCTCAACTCCAGGCTGAACACATTTTTTTTCTCTTTTTTTTTTTTCCCCTGCTCCCCATACTTCCTTCAATTACTCACCTCACTTCTTCCATCTCCCCCTTAATCTATACTTTTTATCAACCATATGTTTTTGATGCCGTACTTATATACATCTTTCTTCTGCTGTGTTACTAAAAACTTCAGACAGGATCTCAGTCAGCTATATGCAAAAGTTATAAAAACCTAACAGAGCTGTGTTATTTTTTTCTTATCAACTAGAAAACCATTGTATAAGATGTCTGTTTTTTTTTCTTATCTATTAGAAAATCACTGTATATTCACATGTAAAATATGTAATGTTGAACATATGGATAACCTTGTGTACGTGATAATAATTGATTTCGTAAATATTTAAAGTAATCTGGTTATTTTCTGTATGTGGAGATTTTTTCCCTGGGCCTCCACTGAAAATGGGCTACCAGCCAAGTTGGACATCCCTGGTAAACAAATGTCAAATAAATGAATACATAAATAAATGAATAATAATAAAACAGTCAAACGGATAGGAATTTTTTAGCAATCATATTTGCAATCATTTACGATGATGAAAAAATGTATAACATCGACTTGGTTTATTTTTTTTCCTCATCAAAAGCTAAAACATATTTCTGGAATTTGCCATCTCTACAAAAGATGACTGCCTACTGGTAAATGTTTTTAGTGACATAACTCCCTCTTCTTTGATTAACTAACCATATTAAATCTGACATGTGAAACTCAATAAAAATAATCAGTTACCTATGGATGTCAATTCTGCTGATACGTCTATAATTTAGTGCAGTTTCTTTCCTCCTAGTGACCCAACAGCACAACTGATTTTTAAATTCACTGTAGTTAAAAAGCACTTTCAAGTGAGTTATTTAACAACATTATCACCTTTTCACTTGTTAGGATTTTATATTCCTCCTGTAGTTTGCTCTTGTCTTATAAACTGAAATGATACCCACTTGCAATTACAGGAACAGAAGCCATGGCGTTTCACACAGTGTTATTCAGGCTCTATGTTTTATTCATCAGTTTCTACTAATGCCACAGAACTAGTATGTGTTGATTGCAGTTTCCTTTGTGTACTGTGCTTTCAAAATATATTATTACTATTATTTCTGCAAACGTTACACAGTCTAAAAAGACAGATTCCCTTTTATGGCAGGTTTAGAAGTCTAATGGTTTGTGATGTGGTAATCACTTTTTTAAAGCACACCTGGTGAAAAATATGAGACATTTTACATATTTGTTGACTTTATGAAACTTTTACAGATTCATAGGTTTAATTGTCCATTAGAAGCTCAATGTCCATAAACCCATACTAATAATTTATACTTTACTTATATATGATTATATGTCCGACTGCATGTTTTCTGTGTGAAGCTGCTCCCTGATATATACATACTTATTGGTAAGGGTAAATGTCATAAAGAGAAATAACTGTCGTACAGGTTTTACTTCTGAGTAATGAGACAAAGAGCAGCAATACGGTTAAAAGTGTTAATTTAAGATGGACATTAATAACTGACTTATGATATTATGGGATGGTATTCTATAATCACAGACGGCATTAATTAACAAGCCTGTCACTTTTCTTTTTTTTCTTCTTTTTTTTTTATTTCAGTATTAGGTTTACTAGTCTGGAGCTAGTTCGTCTACTGGCACATTTGGGGCAAAAAAGTTGCAACAAAACTTTAAATACATTTCTTTATAGATCAAAATGAAATTTTTCTCATCTGGTTATCTAAAACACAGCATTAGTATTAGTTATTAAACAGCATTCACACTACTTAGATATGGTTGAATTACTTCAAGTATTTATTTTATTGCCAAGGAGGCACTATAGAAACATTACTTTTAGAAGCATTATCTATTTATTTTACCTATTTTTTCAGTCTATCCATCTTTCTTCTATTGGGTATTTGGCTAGGGCACTGGAGAAATACCCAACTTGTTTCATTAAGTTATGTGGTATCTTTCACATACACTTGAGCTACCACAACCAAAAGGGATGAGAGCTTGCTTTAACATCATTTCAGTAAGGCACACTCGGAGTGCAACAGCACCCCCCCCTCCACACCGTGCTGTACTGCAGTGTCAGGAATGGAAAGATGAATCCAAAAGCATGAAGAAGGAATAGAATCCACAATGTTTAGATCTTCTAGCATAAAAGGCAAGTGTGTGCTACCTGTTAAGCTTTTGATATGGAAATTCAGAACACTTCATTCAGACGTATTGCTTTTATTGACATGGTGACAAAATGTAACAGTTTTTTTAACACGTTCCTCTCAGTGAAGTGAAATGTAAAATAGTAAAGTCTGAACTAGGACGGTATACCAGACTATATTTAGAAGTTGTCATTTCTGCAGTTTGTATTTGCCACATAAAAATCATTTTTAGCTAAAGTGACACTGCATTCTGTATTGTGATGCTAACTTTAATGACAGTCAAACAGTGATTACAAAAAACGTCTGTCGTATTGCCTGCCAACAAGTCTTGTTATTGGAAAAGTAGTTCATCTGTTACTAACACTGACTTCACCTGGCCTAAAAAGTGTTTTTGTACATCTTTGTCTAGTAAGAGTTTAAATCTCCCACATAGTTTGAACCAAATTACTAACAGAAGCTTCCTGACTTTATTGGCCTATGCTTATGAAAAAGTGACTGACTAAATACATGCATAGGTGAAAATAAAACTGGAAAGGATAACAGCACTGAAAAAATATTTTGTTTGGAAACACTTTCTACATCAGATGAGGGAATATGACCTTGTATGAACTCATTTTGCTCATGTGAAACTGTCCCACTGTTTGGCAGAAGGATTGTTATCTATAAATGTGTGGTAATCAGGAATTCCCTCTACCACTGTAGAAGCAAACAAATGTGACACATCAAGATGTCATATGTGTACATGTTTTCATGGGTTCATTATTAAGAGGTATGTGATGTACTGAAACCTGAGATAGTGCAGGTTGTCAAACTAATTATTGTGAATATGTTATAGCTGAAAGTCATAGCTATCATCACTCGCGTGTCCTGAAGATGGCTCTCTTCAATGCTATTAAGAAATGACATGTAGGAATGATAGGCGAGGAGGGTTGTGTACGTACCCCTCAAACTCTTAGAGCAACAAATCTGGACAAAGCCACAACAAAATGAGGGGACAAAGGCCCAAAAATAGGTACACATTTTAAATATTGCTCTTATAAACTTAAAAAGTTGATAAACTAACGTTTTGCATTATCATGACTTTTCCAAAGGGTATGAAGTCTGAAATTCAAATATCTGCCATTATTTTATGACTTTAAGTCCTTAATGATTTGCCAGTTATTTGCCAGAAAACCACATTTTTTTTAGATACAGGCCAAAAATATGATGCAAAAATCTGGACAATCTGCAAAAATCTGGATAGTTGAGAGGTATGGGTGTAGAAATTGAAGACAACAGATGCAGACATTCCTGAAGTGAAAGAACCTTCAAAAATAATTACTTTTGCATAGACAGCCTTTAAATCATTGCACATCTGTGATGTTTTATACACACACACACACACACACACACACACACACGTGCATGTATGCATACATATTGTTGCACCCTATAAGTAAACTATGGTACAATTTTCAGGATGCATCTTTAAGAGATCATAGTCAAGACTCAAGGCCATATCCTAACTTAGTGTCTACCACTACCAATTGGTTTTAGTAATGTAAAACAGTCTCTCTAAAATGTCATATATTTACTATAATGCAGAACATTTTGTTTTTCATAATGAGGAGATAAAGTTAAACAAATTTGAGTAGATCTATAGTTCTTGATTGCTATCCATATTACATCAAGTACTGTGCTAAAATGGTACAGAATGTGCACACTCCTCGAACACATTAATTTAAGTAGTACATGCAAATTTAATGATTAATATAAGTGAACCACTATAGCAAAGCAGGTGCATACACTGTTTCAGCCTCTTATTACAAGGCATGAATACAGCCAATAAGATCAAGCCCTGCAAAGAGTCCTAGTGGTTTTCTTAGCCTGTTGATTACAAAATATTACTGACACCCCATTCCTAAAGCTTCTTTAATGGCTCTACTAGCCTGCTAATTGTTTTATAAATATCTTTAAAAAAAATGTCATGCAATGAAAAATGAGCCTTGATAAGCACTTAGTTTATCTCATTAGCTACCACTACCTAGCAAATGATGTGGGGAAATGATTCAGCATAGGGTCTGATGTTTTATTGTCTCCTACTGAAAATTATGAAAATGGAGCTAGCAGTGTTTATATTCACAGTTTGTATATGACCCTGTATTTATTTTGGATGTAAAACCTGTGGACTTACATACAAAACATGCATGTACTCCTCTTTTTCTTTCAATAAGTATTAAGTATGTCAAGCCCCACTCCTTTTCTCGTTTTATCACCTTAAACTCACACTCAGTCTGTACTATCCTTCTGTTCTCTTATAGCTCCCACTCAGTCTGCAATTTTAAACTCCATTGCTAGTGTTCTCCTTAGCTGAGCATATGTGAAGTTTTCGTGTAGGATTAAGAGTGACATGATTACATTTCCAATGTAATATGTCTACTTCAACATATGAGAAGATTATTCTAACTCCCATCCACTCTATACTGTTAACCTGTAAATGTAATTGTTTAATTTGATCTAAGAAGTTTATTGCATTATAATTGAGTGCCATGTTCATATGTCCCAAGTTACATTGTCTGTTGGTTTTTCAGAACTTACAATAAGTTATTTGCAATGAATTGTAATGCCATGAGTGTGTTGTAATGTCTTAAAATTCTGTATTTGGAGTATGTTTTAACAATGTTTTAAATGTCTGTATGTGGAGATTTTCTCCCTGGGCCTCCACTGAAAACAGGATCTGTTGACCTTGTTGGACTATCCTTGTAAAATGTCATCTATAAATAAATGACATGAATAAATAAATAAAAAAAACAGAGATAAGTATCATTGATCATTCCTCTTTAAATATCTTGCATTACATGGGAGAAAAACTACAGTAAACTTGATGTTCCTGCTAAAACCAGCAGAAGCAATCATTCATAAATAGAAATTGTGCTTGTGTGTGTATGTTTGGTCACTGCAATCATCAGAGACATCATTCTTCTGATATCAACAAGTTAGGTGGTACAGTTTTTAGTATTATCCTCATGTTTCTAAGACTTCTATGTTCAGAAGGATGCAATGTAAGGATGTTTTGACTATCAGTGTTACAGACACATTTGGTACGTATTCCCCGGTGATGTCTCTACACTGGGCCAGTAATGAAAGAGCTTGAATCCTCACCACTGACACTCGAGAGGGACATTCACTTGGAATACAAATGGATACACTCAGTATTTCCTGATGCAGACCTCTCTGCATCAGCACAATTTTCCTTAAGTGCACACAGGGAACATACTCAGTCTGGGATCTGGATCTCTCTATCTGTCTCCCTCCAGGTCTCCAATAAGACTCCCCACAGCCGTCGGGTTCAGTCCTCAGCTGTGTCCAAGCCAAGTCCCCCAGCACCCTCTCTGTGAAAGCAGTGCTTCATGCCCCTTCCCCAAGTAGTTGACACACACACACCTGGTGAAATTTGATTTTACACGCGCACACGCGCACGCGCACATGCACACACACACACACACACACACACACACACACACACACACACACACACACACACACACCTGCACCTGTGAAAGGCTGGCACAGATTTACCAGCTGTGGGCCTTTTGCCCAGAGTATAAGGTAGTTGTCACTGCCACCAGACACTCCACAGTCAGCTACTCTAAGTCCCTTAACAAAGGGTGTCCAAGTATACTGTGTAATATTAATACTAATACAAATGGTAGTAGTTGACCAAGACAGCTATGTCTTCAGGAGTGGTCCACACAGTGTCCCCAATTAAATATAAGCATTCTCAAAAGTTAAATACTTTCTCAAAGGACCAGCCACAATAAATGTTTTGAATATATTTAATAATAAATAATAAAAGAGCATGAAAATACAGAATATATATTTACAGTAAAGTAGAGTTCAAATCACAGGAAATATTTAAAATAACATTGGTGGACAGACTCAGACAAATAAAGAAAAACAATATCTAAACTAAGCTTCACTATATTTTCCTAACTGAATCTAGGAGAATTACTTTTCCCTACTTACTTAATAGAGCAAGGCAGATGATGTTGTGAATGGTGCTTCTTGTTGTCAAGCCCAAGTCAGAATACTCAATACTGAGATATTTCTCTTTGTAATATCTAAAATTTCCAAGATGGCTGGCAGAATGACCTCATCTGGTCAACTGACTAGGTTCTCACACTATTTCCCTTTGAAGCTTGATGCAGAATGTTAGCATAGATGTGATAAGATGCATATCTAAAGTTTTACTGGTGTTTATGGCAGTGCCTGGGATTTCCCCTCTTTTTACTGAGCTAATGAACAAAGGCTTCTTCCAGACATGTAGTGTCTGTTCCTATTCAGAGCTGTGAGATAAGCACTTCCATGGCCCAACAGATAGTCCAATTAACAGTATTTTTCTTAAAGTAAGAGGAAAGCTACCTGTTTAACCACTTCTCTTCCAGTGTCCTTTGCTAACATATATACATACAATCTCACATGTATATTCCTTCTCTGTCCAGCAGGATCCACTGTTGATACATTTTAACACTAGAAACTTTGCAAACACATTTTGATTTTCAAATGCCATACAGTTTCAATGCACTTGTAATATAAGCATCTGTACAAATCAGTTTGATATTCAAATGCCATACAGTTCTAATACATTTGTAACACAAGCATTTTGTATAAATCAGTTTGATATTCAAAGGACATATCATTACATTATTTATAGAACTCCATCTGGCTATTCTGGAACTATCCCATACCATCACATTCTCTGTCAAATCTGTGATGGTACACACACACACACACACACACACACACACACACACACACACACACACATATAAATATATAGATAGATATATATATATATATATATATATATATATATATATGTGTGTGTGTATGTGCACTTATATGTGATTAACACATCAAAAAGTGAATGCTCATATGAGCAAACAAAATAATTTATCTAACAAGATTGAATCACAAAATAATAAAAACAATGCCCTCCTATATACAACCTCTGATAATCATAGCCAGAACTCCAATATCACACAACAGTGAGGAAAGGCCAAATTTCCATGATCTCGCATATACATAGCAGTCTCTTTAGCTGGCAAATGAAGGAAAAAAGAACATTCACTCTTTTAAATGTTCAATATTATGAATTGCAGAAATACGATATATATATAGCATATGCTAATTTATAGAAATGTTATTATCAACACTCAAGGTGATCAATGCCACCATTTTGAAAATTACAAAATAATAATTTTAAAAAAATCACAAAAGGAAACAAATCGCCTTTTGTGATCTGATTACCTAAAACCTACCACACATTTAGACATAATTTGAATAGTGCTTGTCCATGCTGCACCATCTTACTCATGCCTGCTGACCCTAATTCTGCAGTTAACCCTAACCCTGCACCTTAACTTAGAATCTCCCCACACACAGCTAAACAATTTTTATTCTATTGCTTATTCATGTTTTGACTGAAAAAAAACTCTTATTACTGACCTAGATACATAATAGTAAACATAATACAGCATAACTATTATGTATCAGAAAATCGTCACACCATTTAAGACAATCTTCTCAACAATTATACCTGTCTTGTTGAAAAGGAAAAACACTAAACACCTCCAAGTTTCTCACTTCTTTTTAAAATTGTGTCATTATATCATGCAGCATTATTTCTTAATAACTTGTCCACTCCAAGGCATGTATTCATGAAATAATGTTCTAGATCATATGCTTAACTGTTTGCATCTAATTCCTTCTTAAAATCATAACTATTAGAATAAATGGGTCCATCTTATTAGGCACATAAGTTTTAATGTTTTCCTGTACCCTATGTTAATCATTTATTTCATAAAGATATAATCTTATTAAACATTTTCAAGTATGCTATATTTGCTATTCTGCTTTTGGCAAATGTCCCATGTAGCCATGCTCATTTTTTAACTGGTGATTTAACATTCTCAAGAGCCCTCCATCAGTGTGCAGTTAAACATGCCTGGCATACAAGCCCATAGACAATATACTGTTGCAAACATTTTATAATATCCCATCATTCAGCTCTCCCAGATATATTGTTTATACCATCTTTATTTCAGTAAATTAATAATTTACTTTATTATTTCCATTTCATTTGTAATTTAAAAGAGGGTATTAAATTAAAAATATTTCTTCTATCTTTCACATTACATATAGGCAAGCATAGGTTATTCTTAGAACATCACATCATTTCATATTACCATCATATTATGCCCTGCTACCTTCAACTACCCCCACTTAGCCTGCCCATCGGAAAATTGACAAGTGAACCAAGCACTGATCAATTACAATGAAAATTTGAAAGGCTATCAACATAAAGTGCACACATTTCTATATTATCTTTCAATTCTAACTTAATTTTATGGCACATTTATTACAGCTGTCTTTAAAAATTCAAGTTTGATATTATGTTTTCAGTCTCTGTATTTAGATCTTTGCTCAAGCAGTTCTCATCTTTTCCCCCTTCAAGACCAGTAATCTATGATTATATGCATTCTTGCATTCCCTTGAACAATTATTCTGACCCATACTTAGGGAAATTATAGATATTGACATTAGACCAGCTTATTATTTCTTCCCTAATTGACATCTCAGCAGTTTTATTCTCATATGTGTCAAGTTCACCTCCATATAAACATCCTTAATTTAACCAAGATTATATCTCCTTGTGTAAAACATCATTTCACTTTTTGCAAGCACACTGTTTTTATCACTTCATATATACTAGCAATACTTTCTTATATTTGGGGAATTTCCCATAGTGCTCTCCAAGTTGGAGATAATTTGTAACAACAATGCTTCATAGTTTATTGGTCTTACTTTGGTTTAACTTTTACATTTAAAATGTTATATGCTTATTTTAGCAGTTTGAAAATTCAATACAACCTTGCAACTCTCCCAACCAACTAAGTCATTTATTTCACCTGTATTTATCAACATGATCTTCATCCTGCAAGAACATTTCCTCAATTCATTTGTTTCAGCAGCTTAGTACATTCACTATGCAACTATTTTTTAATAAAATCTCCAGTACTTCACTGTACGCATTTGTTAAGCAACCATTTTGCATTTATATCAGTTTGTTAAAACAATCAACTGCACCATTCTAAAACTGTCTTCCAAGCAATTCTTTTAAATTTACAAGTATACCATTTTATTAGTCTTGCAGATTAGCTTCTGCTTCTGAGTTTCTGCCTCTAAATACAACAAACAGAAGCCTGCAATTCTATTTAGCATGGTACTTTTCAGCGCAACGTAACAAGTAAGATTTGCAATTTGCATTGAAGTCTGAGTTTAATGATTGTTTAAGCAAAGCAAACTTCAAAGCTTCTAACCACTGAGCTAACTGTCATTTAAGACTTCCTTCGACAGTCCATTTCTGGGAGGGTTGCTCCACTATCTCAATCCAATACATACCTCTGTTAAACAGACTATATCTCAAAAACATCTTTCATACAATTTCATTTTGGTTATTGGTTGCAGAAATCAACTTCTTCCACATTCCCTATCAGGACAATATTGTTGGGAATTATTAACTCAAGCATTAGGCATTTTATGCATTTACCATTCTTCAACACATATTTAGTTTGCCACAAGAGCCCAAATGGTTCAAAGTTGCAGAGTAATAACGTTTCTTAAAACAAAAGGCTTTCCTTAATAATTCATAAGGTCTACATCTTTTCAGCAAAGATGATCACATGGCTTACATAAATCCAAATGATCCTGCCTTACTTATGTTCATAGTCCCAGGTTTAAGTTCTGAGGCTTCCTGTCTAAGCTTCACAGCTCTGTGTTTCTTTTAGCATGCTTTAAGATGTCTGCCTGCCTGCCTCTCTTTCTCTGTTTCTTGCTCAGTCTCTCCTTTAAAGAGGTCCGCTTTCGGTTTCTTTAATATGTTCCCTCTCTCTACAAGGGAGTTTAATGCTTATTTTTCTGTTTCTTTCACTCTTCTTTTAAAAGGACTTTTTCTTCCTCCACTCAAAGCAGGTATGAATTCTCCTTTCAGGCTGCTCCATGGCTGCAATTATTTATTCATTTATTTATTTATTTTACATTTGTTTACCAGGAAAGTCAGACAGGGCATGAATCCCATTTTCAGCAGAGGCCCATGGAAAAAAGCTCCGCAAAGATTAGTACAGCAAATATAGTAAATACAATACAGATGTTAATAAAGTACAGTAGAGTCAAAAGGTGAAAAGGTACAGTTTCAAGGCCAAGAAAGGAGCAAAAAGTAAATATACTATAAGGAGCACAATGTGTTACAATAAACAATATAGTTGAAAGGACATTTTGCTTAGTCATTAGGTTAGGATACTATACAGACAACACAGCTGGGGGGGCACTATATAACAGTATGCATATATATGTAATCATGGATAAATCAAATGTGTGCCAGGCAAAACCAATGTCCCTAGTATGGCAGAATCTCATGTTCAGAGTAGGATTCACCTGAAAGATTTATACCATATAAATGTTTCTGCATGATAATAAACACTTTATAAATGTGTTTGCAGAAAGTAGACATAGTTATAAATAACACTTTAAAGCAGTGAATAGAAGAATAAAACAAGACACAGTCGCTAACTTTCGTAAGCATTATGATACATTCATATAACCAAGACCTAATTAAAACAAGCAAAAATATGTTAATAGTATGATCTTGTGTACTAGACAAAATATGTATCTGCAGCTGCTTGGAGACATAAATGAGATAAATATTTTAAAAAATCAGATCAGTAGAGCAATACACTGAACATATTCTGCAGTAGCCATTAGTGTTGTCTCAACAAACTATCATAACATATCGGAGAGAGAGAGAGAGGGGGGGGGCAGCAGGAAAAGGCAAAATGCCTCTGTGTGCATGTACCCTTTGGGGCTGTATCCTCAATACTTAACTCTAGAATGGGATCTGTACTGCCCTACTAATCTCCAGCAGAGGACAGTCAAGAAGCAACAAAGATCTTTCAGGAAAAACAAGTTGAGGGCAGCTAGAGATTCTCTAACCAGCTTACTGTTAGAGAGCTGCAAATGCACTAGCTACAGGGCAAGATGTTCCTATCTAATATAGTTGAAGTTAGCATACAAAAAGGTATATAAAATGCTGAGCACTTATTTTAATTGGCATTAGTGGGCTAAGAGATAAATGCATATTATAATTAATTTATCTGCAAGCAGATGTAGCTAAGTCACTGCAGTCAGTATTCACATTTTGCAGTATTTTGGATAACAGGAGAAAGTAATGTGTCAAGCTACAGAAGATAGGTGGGGTCCCCTAAACTTCCAGAAATGCTTTAGTATTTGTTATGTGGAATGTGGTGACAGGGTATTCAGCTGTGGCAACAATGCCACTGAATTATAAGTATGGTAAATGTAACCCAGATGATATAATGGAGAACATCAGACCAGTAGTGAATATTCTGTTATTGTTTAATGCATATGTTTTGGATGTGTGTGTGTGTGTGTGGGGGGGGGGGGGTAGGTGACTATGTACCCTGATGTAGGCTATGCAGTCCAGATATTTGATGAATTTAAGTATGACACACTTTTGGGATATATTGTGCTTATATAAAGATCTGATATTGTTAGTTACTAACTTTTAAATCTATTTCTGTGTTTTTATTATCTGCTTATCCATTTCAAGTCTGCTGGTAGATGTAATTGATCCCCACAAGCAAGAAGCATAAGGCAGGAAGTTAGGCCAGGAAAGGATGCCAGTGTATTGGAGGGCAGACACTGACACACTGACAACATGTATACATGTGTAGATGCAGTCAGAAACCTCATCACTACAGATACTGCATACCATGGGATATATAAGGAAATTTATGTTAGTCCCTTTTCCTTAAGGTGCTTGGCTAATGCATTAGTCATTACCATCCTTCTAACTTCTGATTTGTGTTCATTTATATGGTCTTTCAAATGTCTAGAACACTTACCTACATAAAATCCTGCACATACCATGCAGGTAGCCAGGTATACTATTAATTCAGTATTACATGTTGCATAACAATCTACCTTATATATATCCTTACTTATAGGATGTTTAAATTCTAATTCACTACATATATCTTTACAGAAACTACAATTGTAGCATGGCATGGTGCCTATTTTATTTCTAATTACCACTTCCTTGTTGTTCAAGTTAAAGTCTTTATAACATAGAGCTCTCTAAATTCAGACAATTCTTGTGTGCAAATCTTGGCTTTTCACCTACAATAGATCTCAATTCTGGCATAGATAACAGTATACGCCATTTTGTTTGTATAATATTTTCTATTTCCTTACTTAGATTGTTTTGAGATGTAATATAGCTTAACTGGTACTTACTTTCATCAATACCCATATGTATTTGTGGGATGTCACTAAATACAGGGGATGCTATTATATCCCTTTCTTCCAATATTTCTTGCATATTACTATATACCTTCTAGCACTTATTTTTATGTTGGTGAAACCAATAGTATGTTAAAGGAACATATTTTACAGCACATGGGTTGTTGTTGTTGTGTCTTTCGGCTTATCCGGGGTCGCCACAGTGGAACTCCTGTCCGGTAATGTTTGGTAGTGGATTTTTACGTGCCCAGTTACCAGTCCTGATGTACAGCCTTCAACTAAGGCACACCCATTCACGCATGCCTCCACACAGAAGATGCTCCAGCTGAGAATCAAACGCGACAACGTCTTTTTTGTGAAGCGACAATGCTACCGCACCACCACATGGGTAATATACGGAAATATGTGCAAAGAGGTGCAGTAGCTCAACACATTAATGAATTTCCACAGCATGATTTTAAATTTATGGCTTTGGATATTTATACTCCTGCACCTAGAGGTGGTGATATAAAGAATGCCACAGAAGTTAAAGAAACCCACTGGATATCTGGTTTGAGAGCCACTGTTCCACCCTTCTTAAATGGTTTTATACCTTTAAAACCTATTTTAAAGGCTAGACAATGTTAATTGGTTAAAGGTTTTAATTAATGTAATTGTTTTTTCAAGTGTATTCATGTGCAGACTGATTTTATATTTTTTGCATTGAGGGTGTGGGAGGTTGGCCTAATGGTTAAGGTGTTCACCTTACAAACACAAGGTGCAGGGTTTGAGTCTCACCAGGGATAATTGGCTAGGCTTAAAATGGCTCACAAGGGCAGTTAGCTTAGTATGAACCTATGAACCTATGATGAAGGAGGCATCTCCGAAAGCGCTTATAGGTTCATAGGTAGGTACTAGTCTATTGGCCCTTGGGCCTATATAAGCTTAGCCAAAAAGGTACCCTGGCTTTCACCACCCAACAAAATGATTTTCCTGTGCCCCTGTCAAGCAGAGCCACAGAAGTGATCCCTGGGATGAATTTCCTATTTCCCATCCAATCATCAAGATTTTTCTTGGAGTGCTAACGAGGAGCTCTGTTTGACATAGACAGGTAGTCTATTCCAGAGTATGGGAAGTCTCTGGGACAGGAATCTATCCCACCAGCATGTTCTGTTTATTGTGGTGACAAGGTTTAGGTCCCTAGAGTGTGTAGCTCGGAGGGATTGGGATTCCTTTAAGTGGAGCATGTCCAACAGCTTTGGGTTTATCTGTTTACTGTTTATTGTTTCTTAAATATATGTGCTTTGCTGTGGTTGTCCCATTGTCCTTCAGTTTGCATCCATCAGCATATTTTTTATCCATACCCCATGTTCAACTTTTCTATCTGAGAACAGTCCAAAAAGTGGTGCCCCCAGTACACAGCTCAGTAAGTCACCAGTAGCGACTTATTTTGGAATAAACAGTGTCTCCGATAGGTGCCTAATGATGTTTGAATAGTCCTCCGCAGCTTTTTTCATTTTGCTCTTATTAGTATCACTGCCTCTGATTCATTATTATTTGATTTTATATAATTTGGTCTGAGCAGGGTGTCACCGTCTTTTAGCCTAGATGCCCCCTTTTCCTTAATTATCACATTTATTGGCAGATCAAATTGAAATAAGCAAGCAAGTTAAAAAAATTAAAGTGAAAATTCAGATAAGCAAGCTTGAGTGAGCTGTCATTTGTATACTCAAATGAATTAAGTAGAAATGTCTCATAATCCAGCCAATCAAACAGTGGGACAGAGCCTGGGGGAGTTGCACAGTGGAGAACTACCTAATGGGTAGGCAGTGAACCAGGTTACCTACAGAAGTTCTTGCCAGAGCAAAAATAATGTAAACAAAAAGGAATGCATGCAGTAGGATTAATGTAACAAGCTGAATATCAGTATTGTGGTAACTAATTCACAAATAAACAAAGATAAATATGTGCAATAGCACTGCACTTTCAAAGGCAGTACTGCACAGTAAATTCAATCTGCATTCCTTTCTATCTCCTATCCTAGCATGTCTATACTTGTCTTATGTCATCTTATAATCTACAAGTTTCCTTTGTATGAACATCCTTAATGTTGGCTTTGGTTATAATATCTGGATTTCTTAACCAGTGGAAACAACTGGACCATCCATTTGAGAGAGTGGTGCACCACTTCTCTTAAATGATACCTTTCTTAATTTTCTGAAGAGGTGACCCTTGTCAGTACCACTCTGTGCCATTCACCAATGTGACCTTTTGTAGTTGCTGTAATATATTTTTCTTTTCTTTCCATTCCCTGTACATTTCTCCATCACAGATTCAGTGTGTTAGAAATGGCCTCCATTGACACACAGTTTAGTGTCTTTGTAACACTGTTAAATCAGGCATCGTAATTTCAGTACGTTACCAGGGTAGACCACTGAGTTCTTGAGTACTGGTACCAGTCGTTACTGTAATGTGGGATCCCTGTTATCAAAGCAATATGATCTCAGTCACAGCTGTCAGTTTTATGGTGTCATGGTAAAAGTCCCTGAATAAAGCAGGCTTTATGAGGCCTAGATATGATATTAAATTGTGGTGCATTAGTGATTACATGTATTGTGCATCAGCATACAAAATAGTCTATCTTGCACTGCATAAAAGGCATCATACAAATCTGCCAGCATGATAAAGTCCTCCATATGGGGCTTGATGGCATTGACTTTGAAGTCTTCCATCCTCAGGAAAGGTATGGGCATCAGTTTTACTGGAGTAAGATTATGGTCATCTATCTCTTGGAGAAAACCCTCCTGTTAAACAAAAAGCAAACCACACAACTTCTTTAAGAGTCTTAGATATAATTTTATTCACAAACTCTCAACAGTTTTCAAGTGCCACTGGCATTTTTTTAGTTATGCACTTATATCTGATTGGAATATAATCTCTGCATCCTATCCCACATAAGCCAGCAGCCATGATCTCTGCATTCTGCCTCACATAAGCCTTAAGCTACGATCTCTGCATCATGTCCATATAAGCCTTAAGCTACAATCTCTGCATCCTGTCCCAAATAAGACTTAAGCTACAGTCTCTGCATCCTGTCCCACATAAACCTCAAGTTTTGATCTCTGCACCCTGTCACACATAAGCCTCAAGCTACAATCTCTGCATGCTGTCCCACCTAAGCCTCAAGCTACAATCTCTGCATGCTGTCCCACATAAGCCTCAAGCTACAATCTCTGCTTGCTGTCCCACATAAGCCTCAAGCAACAATCTCTGCATGCTGTCCCACATAAGCCTCAAGCTACAATCTCTGCATGCTGTCCCTCGTAAGCCTCAAGCTACAATCTCTGCATGCTGTCCCACATAAGCCTCAAGCTACAATCTCTGCATGCTGTCCCACATAAGCCTCAAGCTACAATCTCTGCTTGCTGTCCCACATAAGCCTCAAGCTACAATCTCAGCTTGCTGTCCCACATAAGCCTCAAGCTACAATCTCTGCATGCTGTCCCACATAAGCCTCAAGCTACAATCTCTGCTTGCTGTCCCACATAAGCCTCAAGCTACAATCTCTGCATGCTGTCCCTCGTAAGCCTCAAGCTACAATCTCTGCATGCTGTCCCACATAAGCCTCAAGCTACAATCTCTGCTTGCTGTCCCACATAAGCCTCAAGCTACAATCTCTGCATGCTGTCCCACATAAGCCTCAAGCTACAATCTCTGCATGCTGTCCCACATAAGCCTCAAGCTACAATCTCTGCTTGCTGTCCCACATAAGCCTCAAGCTACAATCTCTGCATGCTGTCCCACCTAAGCCTCAAGCTGAAATCTCTGCATGCTGTCCCACATAAGCCTCAAGCTACAATTTCTGCATGCTGTCCCACATAAGCCTTAAGCTACAATCTCTGCTGGCTGTCCAACATAAGCCTCAAGCTACAATCTCTGCATGCTGTCTTGCACATCAGTTGGTCTCTTTTCAATGTGATTTAAACTCAGTCTCAGCTATCAGTTTCATAGCTAATTGCTGCCCCAGTGCTGCCCATTACTGAAGACTATGGCCTTTAAACTGATACCTGTACTCTTTTAAGCTGTCCAGGCCTCTTTTTTAAATTCTATAGCTGATCATCATTATCATCTGTTTATATTAGTAAGACTTTGTTGAGGTGGAATTGCTTGAATTGACTGTAATACCCTTCTCCTTGAGCAGCAGGCTTTTGGAGGTCCAGATGTGACATTAAATTGTGTTGTATTAGTGATTACATGTGTTGTGCAACAACATGTAATACAGTCTATCTAGTACTGTGTAAAAGTTTATCTTGTACAGCATTGGCTGACTTATTATTACGGCTCATAGCTTTGCAGGTTTTTCTTGAATATTTGAATGGAATTCTTTGCTACCAGCTTGTGGCTTGGTGATGGTGAGCAGATGGTGATCATTTCATACTATTTTTTCTTGTGAACATTTTTAAGTCTTGCTAGGTAAACCATGGTCACTTTCATAGGTTCATAGGTATGTACTAGGCCATCAGCCCAAGGGCCTATGTAAGCCTAGCCAACAAGGTTCCCTGGCTTACGCCACCCAAGAACGTTATTTTCCTGTGCCACTGTCGAGCAGAGACACAGAAGACACAAATATGCTTTGGCAAAAAGTTGTGTGTGAATTTTGTCTTTGACACTGCAATAGTTTTTCTAGAATGGCTAATTCTATTCTAGTGATGTCTGACCATATGAAATGTGTATGTATACATAAATGAAATGCAGTGACAAGAATGGCGATTTAAATCAGTGTGAATAGGTTGTCATGACATGACAGTGACATTTCTAAAGCTATGGGTGCTTGTTGTATTGCATTTTGGACCAACTTCTGCCTGAATCTTCAACATCACTTCCTATACATTGTCTTTCCTCTCGGTAAATAATTTGGAAGGGATTATCATTTTGCCATGACATATTATGGTTCCTTGATAAACAGATATCTGATGCTTTCTATATATGACTATAGGATATAGTAAGTCATCGTCTTTAAGCCTGATGTATATCTATTAGTTGATGCTGGATTATTTAACACTTACATTTTCTTATACCCACATGATCAAAAAAATATCTTAATGACACCAAAGATATTGTTTTGTCAGCCTTGTTGGTTGCTGTGGTCAGGAAGTTCACTGTCCCTGAAAAGCAGCAACCATAGCATTTGAATAATAAATTATGGGTATGGGCGATGTGTGCAATGCCTTGCCTTCGTGGAAAAAAAAAGTTCTCTCAGAACACAAACATAAGTGTCAGCATTCCATGTGTCAAAACTGGTTTTATAAACAGCGGTCATAGCATTCTTTCAGTGCCATACAACAGCAGGTACAAACACTGCTTTATGCAGCATATAAGCCATATACTATCCAGTACAAACTGCCTACCCCCATCCCCCATTTGCATTAGAAAAATGCTGAGCCACATGATGCAGAATTTTAAAGTACATAGAGGTTCTTCAACATACAGGAAATACAAATACACATTTATTAAACTTATATTTCATGTGAAGAAACTAAAATAAAAGCTACCTATTTTAGAATGAGATAGCCTGCCTTACATGATAAGGCATAATTACTCCTAAGAGCAGTAAGAAAATCACCTTTGCACTAGATCCGTCCATCCACAACCTCTTTTCTCATTTTTACACATGGGGTCAGGGTGTCACTTTAACAGTGACAGTCATCTAAAGCCAATGTTTACACTGCTGGGTAGCTAGCACTGCCGTGTTAGTTCTTCTGCACCACACACTCACAAGCTGACCCACACCTATGGCCAATTTTATAGTGTCCAGTCCACCTACGTCTTTGGAACATGGGAGGAAAGTGGAACTAGAAACCCACACAAACACAGGAAGGACATGTAGAATCCACATAGAAGGCATCCTAGCCAAAAATTGAATCGGGAACCTCTTGCTGTGAGGTGACTATCTTCTGCACCACCGTGCTGCACTAGATCTTTAATGTAAATGGCTGAAACATTGGTGAGCAGTTGTAAGGTGTGACATGGTCAATATTAAGTCTTAGTCTATTTCAGTATATGTTCTTGCATCATGCCTTCCACCTTACTCCAGAAATAATACAGGGTAGAATATATCCTGTCATGACAACTTTTGAATAATATAGAAAAACAAAAAAACTTTGAGTTTCTCAACCTGAAAGTAATAACAATGAAGAGTCATTAACCAATGAGGTCACTGAACCTCCCCTTATAGCATTTGACTTCATTTCTACTCATCATTGTTTTAGCTTAGCTTTTAGGTCTGCATAACTCAGTCAGTTGTACTGTTTAACATCAGTCATAAACAGACCTCATAAAAAGTTGTCTTCTCAGTGAATTAATTGCCAGTCCTAATTAAATCCCTTCTCTGCCCAAAGTAGCAGTCTACCTCTTCCTATAACCTCACATATTTTGTCTAAAGTATTAAGTTCAACCATATAGGGGGGGGGGTGCTAAACGTTCAACATGTTGTTTACCAAACAAGCTTTGACCCTTAGAAATGCATTATTCATAAAGGTATACTGACTAAAACACAAATTCTTACTTAACATAATTTAATTCAATCAGGTGGATCCACAGTAGTGGACAAAAGTAGCACTACCTCAGTGTGGCACCCTAAATCTAATCTTACCCAAGCAAAATGTTTCGAGTGGGCCTCTAAATATTCATTTTGTCATAATTAAATGTGAGGCTAAGAGACAAGTGTTGATATCTGGCAAATGGATCCTTCATTCACCACTTACTCCTAACTATTATTATATAGTTCATCCAAAGACCTAGATGTGTCCAGAAAGACCTAGTCAATTACTTTTTCCATCTCTGGTGCAAAGTTAAATAAGGATAAATCATGTTTGCCAAACATAAATATAAAATCTTTGGCAACAGAACTGTTTTAAAAATATTCAGCTCTTTATTTTAATCATAATGTTTCCCATTCCAATGTTTATAACGTCTATCTCATATACATCTGAGGGGGTCTATATTATATATTAGAAGTTTCAAAACTTTGAATCTCATATGTTTGACAACATGTCAGCAATGTTTGAAACTTCAAAAAATATAATAAAAAATTAAAAAAAAAAACTCACCTTAATGCTCTGAGCAGGGGGACAAGCCCCCCTGCACCCCCTACTTAAATATACCAACTCTGAGATTGGACTTCAGTGCAGGAAAGGGAAATTTTCCCATTCTACTCTGTACTGAGACATTGCTTTTAACCTTTAAACTTTTCAAAATTTGATCATATGGTGTCAACATTATGACATTCAAACTTTGAAAAATTTGAATAATTAATAGGGACCCACATCTGAGACCCCTTTCCAAAGATGCTATAATCTTTTTGCTTTATTCAAAAATTAACAGATATTTTAGAACTTTCCTGTCCCTGACTTCAGATATTCGCATGTGCCTCATTAAGGGTGCATAATTTAAATAAAGGACCTGTGATTTATAAATTTTTATTTTATAGTTTACCAAATTCTCAAATAGTCCCAACAATTCCAATATTTCATATCAATATTTCTCAAGAATGGGGATAGTCTGAAGCACATTGAATGGCCATAAGCTTATTGATGTCAAAAACAGGTTTTATAATCAGAAGCCATACGATACTTTCAGGGCTGGTCATAGACCAGTGGGTAAAATTTTATCTCACTTACTGTTTTTTGCAGCATAAAAGCAGTAGATTAAGTAGTATAAATACAATTATTGATTCAACATGATTTCTGATTTTATATATTTGCAGTGTTTATTAGATTAGCACTAATAATGATATTTCTACAAAATATTCAATATACTCCTCAATATTGTACATTTCCAGATGTGTATTTTGGTGGAATGACTATAATTTTTGAGTGAGTACTTTATACCTATGTATGTAAATATTCTTTCAATTTCTGTGATAAAGCTGATTGTGAAATAGGCAGCCTTTTTACGAAATGAGTTTACATTATTTAATGCCCAGAAGTATGTGAACATTTACAGTAATGTTGCTCTACCTATCCATATACATCTGTAGTAGATAGTTATCATTTGCTTGTGTGTGTTAGTATGTGAGTGTGATGTCTGTAATAAACAGTGGATCACAGCCTGGGGGAATGAGTTGTGTAGAAAACATGTTTACAGTACTGATGCAATGCTATGATCCTGAATTAAAACTGCTCACATGATATTTAAAATGCAAAAAAAATGCTTTTAAAAATATTAGGTGTTGTAATGTACATGTTTAAGGGAAAGTGTTGCAGGCAAAGGAAGTATTCAGATGGACAAGAACAGTGTGTTAGGAAGACGAGAATGAAGTATTTTAAAGAGATGCTGACAGATGCAATAAACTAAGGGAAAAGTGTTGAAAGGAGAAGAAAGTTCAGGATGAGTTTGATACAGGCTGATGAAATAATTAGGGAAAAGTGATCTCAAGGCACAAAAGCTTTGTGAGGAAGTGTGAAATCATTGATTTATGAAATGGGGTTGGGCAAGACATGGAGTAAGTACAGTTGCTGAGAAAGAAGACCTAAAAGGTTTTAAATTAATATTTATACATTTATAAATATGCTTGTTATAGGGATACAGGCACACAAAATGTAAGAAGCATTTTTCACATTTGTTAACTGGGTGATTATAATAATATTTGTACAGAATGCCATGGCTTGGAGAGCTAGGATGGTAAGAGTAGTATGCACTTATCACAGGGCACTACAGGTCTGTGTTCAGCCATCGAATGGAACTTACATCGAATGTCTGAACTGCAAACCCTATCCATTGAACACTCATTCAGCAAACATTCATTTAATCGATGGGGAAAGTAACTAGTTGGCCACCACTTCCCCTTGTGCCCTACTGCAGTATTTCAAATCCACTCCACACCCACCCTAACTATATATACCATCTCCGAGACCACACTACAGTGGGGAAAAGGGAGAACCTCTCGATGAAATAAGCATTCACTGAATGAATGTTTGATGGATATGATTTGATGATCAGCTGTTTAATGGAAGTTCCATTCAATGGCTGAACATAGACCCGGGCACTACAAGTACTATCACAATAATCACAGTAGGTCAGATTTCAAATAAATGGATGACCTTCACTTGGATGTTATCAGTGTGGGTAAATAAATTGAACAGCTGAAATAGGTAGGGATACCCTTTAAGGAGGCTGTACTTACAAATCTGATTTAAATGTAAGTAATGTGAATAGCGCGCTGTGCTAATGCGTCTGTCTCTAGTGTCATAACCTAGTTAGGTAGGGGTTTGAATCCAGCAGGTGGCAAGTGTGTGTGAAGGGGGGTAAGTGTAAGTGTGTATGAAAGAAACATCCCTTTGGGGTTGGGAGGGTGGCCTAATGGTTAAGGTGTTTGCCTTACAAACACAAGGTGCAGGGTTTGAGTCTCACAAGTGATAATTGGCTAGGCTTAAAATGGCTCGCAAGAGCAGTCAGCCTAGTATTAATCTATGAATCTATCTATGAAATATTTCCAGATACCAATAGAAGCAGATAAAGCTCCATTGTATTACCTCATAACTCCAATGAATGCAACAAGATAAATGTTCTATGACACCTGCAATATAAAATATATTTACTTAATGTAGTAAATGTTTTATCATCCTACCATGTGATAGTGCATCAAATAATACTCACAAACACAGACCGTGGAGAGAATCCTTGATGCGTAATATGGAGGTGAACATTCTGGAAATGCTGGCTGTAAAACATAGTTGGAAAATGTCATGGAAATCACAGCCAAAGTGGTGGGGTACATAATAAGAACTCCACTCCATAGCAGCAAAAACCTGTTCACAGAAAACAGAAAAGTCGGGCTTAGAATGTCTGTAGGTAACAAGTCAAAAATGCACTGTGATATAAAATGACAAAACTAGTATTAAGTAAATTATGAAACTGAATAAACAGATGAAAAAATAAAAGAAGCAAGTAATTAATCTAGAATTTGAGCTCAAGCATTTGGGATGTTATTCTGACTGAAATCCTGAAGCAGCACAAACTTCTATTTTATCTTGTAGTATGTCTTTTTTGTGCTGAAAAGCCTGTTGAAAAACAAATATTTCTTATTAAAATTACACAGATGTGGATGCATATATAATTATAGCAATGTAGAAGAAGTAAGTACCAGAATACGGAGTTCAACCTGCATCTTTTACAACAGAGTTCTTAGTGTACTTTTGCCTGTTTCACTGAACATGTAGACAGTTAGGCCTGATCCTGTAAGGCCTTTACCACTTTTAGCTGAGTGCAAATTGAACAAGGTTTCAAGTACATTTCCCTGATCTGTAATTTTCTGATCTCAGTTCCCACACGGAATCAGTGTTGGCTTGGTTACTATTTCTACAGCAAGAGAGATGGAAGATATTTTGGGCTTTTCATTTTCCTCATGGCTCTGCATCCATGGAATTAGCATGTCTTACTCAGGAAGGGAAGCATGCACCCAGAAATCAAGGCACCACAGGAGAGGCTTTCCCTTGCAGTAATGGTATTATTTGTTACCTATTTTATTTATTTATTGGCTGGTTTTGTTTCCTCCAGGTATAACTTTGACCACAGTTTATTTAATGTCACAAGGAAGCTGTTCTGGAAAACATTGCTCTTCTGCATTGAACAATCTGTTAAATAAAAGTATTTTCTCATTATAATCACAAGTCAGAAGGAAATACACATTTACTAAACAAACATGAGAAAGGATTAAGCAGAAATGTACCATCATGGACTCCAACTCAAAAAGCAAATATAGTCACTGCACCTAGAGTGCCATGTTGTATCTGTTTTATAACTATGCGTGTCTCCAGTACTGTGCAATTTAAGTGAATACATTGCTGTGGTCAACAGTTTATGCGGTGAGTAAAAAGAATAATTATCTTCTAGGCAAGTCTTTTTTTCTGGCCCATCTAATTTCCAAAGGCCTCTCCAGTAGATTCAAAGATGTCTTAATTCCCATTTACTGATACTGTATCAGACCAGTCATTGAATATAATGCATCTTTTGGCATATTTTTATATAAACATATCACATAACTTGAGAACCCTCAGAGATTTATAAATAAAAAGATTAGTGGCCTCAAAAATCTTATTTATCAGGAGATACTGGCAGTCCTTTCTCTGCACTCATTTTCTTACAGACTCCTCCATGGAGATCTATGTCTAGCCTTTTGTGCCATGAAAGATCCAACCCTGTTTGATCTCCTGTTCCTCAATGGATAAATAAGACATATTAGTGAGACAGATTCATATCTGAATATATCCCTCGCATCTGGAACAAACTTCTACTACATGTCAAGCACAGTAACACTCTTTTTACCTTCATGGTAAACTTAGATAACTGGGTGGGCAGCCTCAAATTCTCTCCTTATTCATCTTGTTTTGCCCTCCTTAATGCTAGAGGGAAATGTTGGATAGGGTTTTTTGTGTTGGCTTGAAACGGTCTGCAAACTGATTGTCTAGTACTTACCTATGAACCTCAGTGCAGCAGCTAACTGGTAAGGTGCATAATGCAAACATCACCCAGCAACAGCAAAAACAAAACAAAATGAAAAAAAAAAAAAACGTTTAGTAAACAGATTAGTTAGATGTGCAGCTTCTACATTACAGCAATCCAAAAATGTTTACTTGCAGTCAAAATGGCACTGGGAAGGCTTGGGTTCAAACTTCAAAATGAAACATGAATTACTTTTCTACATGTTTCATAAATAGGCACACCTCTGCTTTTAGGTGGGCACTACAAATTGCACAATGAAAGAATAAATGTACTCCGCAGTATGCCTAGATCATAACAGTAGAATCTGCAATTTTAACTCTGTATATTTCTCTGCTTTGCTTGTTTGTTTTACATTAATAATTATGCATCCTATTTTGTGCAACAGTAAATAATATGTTTGTATACTTACTGCTGACTGTGGCAGTTTAATAATCTCTAGGGTAAGGCACTCATGTGCTTCAGTAATGCAACTGCAAAATTATTTCAAAAGGCATTGGTATAAATCCTGTTTGAAGACACCATTTATTCTTCTCTTCCAGATTTATTTGTTATATACAGCTCTGCCTCAGTAGATTGCAGTTTAAACCAGCATGCAGATAAATAAAAATATTTTGGAAACCTTCGCTTTTCACAATGTCATGCAGACCAGTCACTCCCACTCACTCATTCTCTCTCGCTCTCTCACACACACACACACATGCACACAAACATACACACACAAGCACACACACAATGTCTCCAACAGCTGAAATCTGAGCATTCCATTCCCATAGCAAATGAAAGATTAAGCATTAGCAAACAGTAACAAGTATACCTTTTCTTCTCCTGTTTTAAACAGCAGAGTGCAAAGTCAGTAATTCTCATGAAAACAAGGACAATAATTTCAGAAGACTGTTGTTTCTAAATGCCTGACCCATGTAAAATAAAGAAACATTTAAGATAATTTATAGTTTCACTTACCCTGGTAGGCCACCAAAAACCTCAACGGCATATGAATAGTCACCTCCTGATTTGGGTATGGTAACTCCAAGTTCTGCATAACATAAGGATCCCAATACTGTGATCCCACCACCTAATACCCAGATTATTAGAGCTAGTCCTATGGAACCTGTGTGTTCAAGGACTCCTTTTGGAGAAATAAAAATTCCAGAGCCAATAATATTACCTGAAACAGAAAAAAATATTATTTAGGTCCAGTTTATAAACATTAACTTTAGTCTAAGAGAGTTACTTTTATACCACACAGAACAATTATAGTATTTAACATTTTTATATGTGTGTGTATATATATATATATATATATATATATATATATATATATATATATGTATGTATAAATATATATTATATATATAGTTGCAGAAATTTCACACAGGGTTTTGAAAAGTAAAAGTACAATTATTTGAATGTTAACTTTATTTCTTGCAGCCTGTCGGAGCATAATGAGGATACAATGCATTAACCCTAAAGTGGTAGCTGAAATACAAAAGATAATTATTCATAACCTTCAGTTTATAGGAGAATGCTCAGTTACTGCTATGATGTTGCAGACTATGGTGCAAGTAATAAATATACTAAAATCTAAAAGCAAATATGCTTTTGGAAGATAGTTTTCTGTAAATATACTATATGTTTCTATTCTGCAATACTGCAGGTTAAGGGACTGCTGACAAATTACCAAAGGTGATATTACTGTCCCCTGTGGTACACCATCACTATCCAGTACAATATCCTCAGTCTTAATTTAACTGCTTTTTGCAGGTGTCCTTCATTCCACTGCATCCCAATGTGGGATATTTGTCCCCACTCTTGATCCAAGTATACTACCTCTGATACTGCACTGAGTCAGAAAAATAGGAATACATGTATTTCAGTTTCCTCTGTGTTGGTGCAGTCTTCCATACAGTATATTTAGAATGGAAATGTGGGTGCAGGGGGAAAAATAGCCCTACAAATATCCTTTGAAATTCATTGGTTTTATTTGCTAAAGTGGGCAGATGGATGGGCAGGACAGTGCAGTCGTTAGGTCAGGTGTCTGTCCCTTCCTCTTCATTAATATTAAGTAGACCACCACTGAACACAGTCCAACTTTGCATTGAAAGACTTAAGCAAACACTTTGCTTGACTTAACACAGTACAAGACATCTATCACAATTATACCTCTCCCTAAAAACTTAGATCTTATAGATGCATAAGTAAGTACTTGCAGGCGATTTTAAGCCTATTCAATTTCTCTGCAAACATGCAAATCAAATCATGTACCTTGTGTCTGTAAGATAAACATCTTAACCATTATGCCAACCCTCTACCACTTGGAATTTTCTGCTTCCATGTACATTGTTACAGC
>NC_056742.1:107455499-107515499 GCF_019279795.1 Protopterus annectens | reverse complement strand
ATGCTTACTAGGAAGGTAAGAATGACGATAAATAAAAATATATACATTGTATGTCTAATATATTAATCCTAACAGACATTAATAAAGAATGTGATAAAAAGGAGACTGTGTTACAATGTGTCAACAGTTCTTTTGCATCACCATCCTGCCAACACTGTCTCCACTTTATCTCATGCCACCAAGAATGTATGACTGTTCAGTTAAGAAAACTCACGATTTATACTAAAAAAGAGAAAGAAACTTCAAACACTACAGAATACACACATAGTTGTCCAAAAAAATATCAGTGCTCACCTAAATCAGACCCTAGAAATTAAACTAGTTAAGGGAAAAAAAGACAGCAAAAAAAGAAAACAAACCAAAACTCGACAATTAGAAAACAGTGCTACTTGCAAAATGAACCTGATTCTAAATATCTCCACTAACTGAAGGTCACAAGTAAGCTATGAAAGTTACAAATCCTGATGTAAAATTAAGTACACATCCAAAATAATTCTACTTTACATAATGGGGATGATTTGCTCACCCAGCCATTTTTTAATGTCTTTCAGTAACTCCCTTTTCAATTTGATGTCAGTAAATATCTCACATTATTTTACTCTTTATGGTGTCATTAACTGCAGAATTTCCCAAAGAATCTGTGGTTGTTGCTTCAGAAATTCTTTGTGCTTCTTTGGTTAAATATGCTCTACTACTATTATTTGCCTAAAGTGTGAATTAAGTGACATTCTCTGCAGTCCTTGCGTGGCTTTATACAATGATGTTTAGAGTATGATTTGCAAAGTTCGTGGTCTGTTTGTACCAGATGTTCTTTGGCATTATTATAGTCTTGGCATTTTGTCACTTCTATGTACTATGGCTGAAAATTCATGTTTTATCTAAATATATATTTTCTGTACATAAGCAGATGCTGTTAACCAGCAGCCCAAAGGTCTACTGTCTTGCAATATCACATTTTCTTTGCCATTCTGGTTGGCATGTATACGCAACACAAAAAGCTTATTCAATTTAAACATCCAACAGGTCTACCTCCTTTTCCATTCTGACTGGCATCTACATGCAGCACAAAAAGGTTATTCACATTATACATCTGTTAATAGTTTCTTCAGCACTTCACATTTATTTTCCCGTTCCTAGCTCCATTCTTCAAACAGTAGTGACATCAAGACATATCAGGTCAAAATACTGCAAGAAATGATACAATTTTTAGAAACCTTTGTAATATCTGTTTTGTTTTCTGGCTTTGGCACTGGAAAAACTGCTCAGATATCCTCTAGATCAGGATTCAGGGTGTCTGATATTAAGTTATTGTTCATGTACTTCAGATATATCACTCTTCCTTTACATTTGTCAATATTTAACTTTAATTTATTTTGCTGTATCCAATTAGAAGCTATATCAGTCTCCTGTCCTGCTGATCTTTTATTTTAAAACCTGCACTAAGATATTATTAACTATATTTATGTTACATTCTAAACTTTTAATCACCAAGGTAACAATTTTGGAACACCTCTCATGCAGATGAACTATGAAACTCCTTAATGACATGCTAGATATTCACAGACAGGAGCTCCCTTCATTTAGCTTTAACTGCATATAGCCTTGGGTTTGCATTTAGTACAAGGAAGAACTCCGCATTTGGACCCCCTTAGACCACATTTCTACTGTAAAAAATAAATTCTGCTTAAAATCACTCTTTAAATGTTAGTCAATATAAATGTACACCTTGTTTTTCCTTATTACAATTACCATATAATTGCTTCTTATTAACACCTAGGTTTTCATTTTTCTTTTGCTCCTATTCATCTTAAGTTATTAGTGATATTGGTACCTTTTTAAGAACATATATCACTCAAGCAGTATTAGAAGTTACTTGTATGAAGTATTCTCCTAGCCAACTTCCTTAATATGTAAACAAAGTAACATTGTCATGTAGAATATCACTGCCATGGTTTTCCACGGTATCTAAAATGGCTTTTCGGCTTTGTGGAATTTTCCATGCGATTTATGCCTTCTTACAAGCCAGACAACACAAAATACAAGAAGTCAGTCTTTGAGTGTAAAATTTGGAAAAAAATCTTGCCTTTTTTGTTTCTGAATTGACATCAGCAGTTTTTACCCCAGCAATGGTACTTGATGACCATAATCATTAAGACTGGGCAGATAGTTCTCTGATTAGTACTTTCTAATTCCAATTGTTTGGAAGTATTTTCTGACAATATAGTACACACTGTACCTATATGAAATTTACATCCTAGAGTCTGTTCACTAATTCTTAGTTTAATTTCACAATAGTCTGCCATGCTGTGATACTCCACATTGTGAAACGTCAGAAAATGGCTCATTTTCAGGCTTCTGATCAGCAACAAGTACGCACTTTTGAACATGCATGCTTTTGCTTTCTTCATCTTTGCAAAAATATCAATTTCTACCACAAATTCTCCAGGATTGACTGAAAATTGGACAGGATCTCCTTTCATGCATGTAACCTCACCTGCTGCAAGCTTCAACAAAAACTGAAACCATGTAAGCAGTTCTCTGTCCTCCAGCATAGATCCTCTCTTTGTTATGTCCTTTGACTCATAGTTTTCTTTTTGCTATCCATTACTATTACAGCATGTCTCATTTATGTCTGCTTTTGACTGACATTTTAATTTGCAGGTATACTTTTCCTCATATAATTCTTTCAGTTGTATAGAAGCATCTACACCTTTTGATTAAGTCAGGCCTCTTTGTATTAAAAGCATACTCCTTGTTTTATATTTTCTTATACGACAAATTAATCCAACTCTTATTAATGAACCATGCAATTCAGTGAATTCTCATATTTGCTACATTCTTCCATCCAGTAAAATAGGCATCCATCATTTCTGCAGGTCATTGGTTCTTATAATGAATAAATATAAATAAATGGCAAGTTCTTTCAGGCTCATAATAATTCCATAGTATTTTGTTAACTATATCATTATGTATAGGCTGGGCTCAATAAAACTAATAAATTTTCCTACCTTTTAACAAAAATCAACTATCTCTGAAGTGCAACTCCAGTTTAATTTTAAAACTATCAGCTATGCTTTCTAAATTATCTGAAATTTTCTTCCATTCATCCACCATTCTCTTTGTGAATACCACTGCAAAACACTGTTGTATTTTCTAAAGATTTTTACAGACTTACACATTCTAACAGGAATTGCATTTGGAAATGTTTATCCATCATTAGAAGGTCTCCTCTGTCTTCTATAGGACAGTAACAATAAATGGTGATAGTTTACTTTCTCATAATAACTCACATTTCCTAGATGTTTTGTTCTTTTAGTGGAGCACTTCTGGACATGTTCATTTGAATTGTTTGTATATTCTTTTGCACCATTGATGTCACATTAATTCCTCATAAATAATTTTTTCATCAAATATTTTTCCCTACACTTTAAAAAATCAAAGTATATATCCTATAGTCCTGATGTCTGACAAACTGCCTCAATATGATCTTCAAAGGAGAGATTATCCAAAAATACTCCCATATCCAAAAAATGTCTATATTACTCATAGTATAATCCTTGTAATTATTTATTTGGCCAAAAGGACACATAGTTGGTCTTTCCTACATTTATCTTTATCTTTATCTTATTTTGCAGTGCCCAAACACTCAAATATTTTAGTCCTTTCTAGAAGTTTCTTCTTTCAGAATCTGAACAACTTGCTTTTCTCAATTTAATGTCATCTGCATACATAATAAATATAATCTATTGTTGAAAATGATGTAAAATAAATAAATACTGAATAGATGTAGCTGAATAACTGACACCCTGAGGTACATAGGTATATCCTCATTAACACAATGCAGCAAATATATATATATATATATATATATATAGGTCTACATCAAAACACTGACATTTCATAATATTGAAATTCATAACATTGAGACCAAAACATTGAAATCCCAAAACACTGAAAACCCAAAACAATGAAAACTCAGAACATTGAAAGTGTGCTTCATAACATTGAAAACTACAATGCACATTTAAATAGCATCCCCTTCACCTATAACAACACCTAACTAACAAGCACACTTTCTACTATGTTTCTGCAGGGGGCAAGCCCACCTGCACCACCCATTTGGGGAGCTCAACCTCCCCCCCGTAAATTAAATATACCAAGTCAAGATCACACTACAGTTGAAAAAAGTTAATTTCCTAAACTCACTGTATCGCATTCACCATACACTGAGGTTAGGAAATTAACTTTTTTCCACTGTTCACTGATCGCAGTCAAGTATTGGTGGAAGCAATTAATAAGAAGAATTATAATTTAAATTTAAGCACACTAAATCTAGGAAGTGTTTCCCCATTTTATGCTATTTATAATTTATGACAAATCAAAATTACATAATAGGATATAAAGAGATGGGCTAAGTTAAAACCTCCTGTTAATACAACATTGTCATTACATTCTTATGCTATATCAGTTTAAAAGTTTTCAAATGTTTTAATGTTAGTTCTTGAGCATCTATATACAACACTAAATGATCAACTCCTATCACATTTTGAATTTACAAATGCATGTTCTATCAAATTATTTTTATTTTACTGAAGCTTAACCTCATACACATACATCATCCTTTACTAATATTAATACCTCCACCATCTATACCACTAGGATGTAGTAACCCTCTGTACCTTTTTATTTATTTATTTGACATTTGTTGACCGGGATAGTCTGACTGAGCTAAGCCCTTTTTCAGCGGAGGCCCGGGGAGAAAAACTCCAGAGTACAAGCATAGTAGGAAAATTAACAATATTAAACTAGAGTAAAGTAACAACATATTGAATAAAAACAAATAAATGAGAGTCCTAGAGGCATTGTTATACAACAAAGCATAAAAATACAAAAAAAAAATTGAAGAATGTACCTTAAAAATATACAATAGAAATTTAGCAAAATATATAACAAAAATTTTGCAAAATATATAACTGTATAAGTATGATAAGCAGCAACAAAACAACCGATAATAAGCTCAATAGCTGAGGTGTGGCTGTCTGCTATATACCTACAATCAACTGTATTACAAGCTGAGTTAAGTTCAAACTTGCAGTGTTAAAGATAGCATTGCATTTTATTTTCTGTTTATTTGTTTCATTAAATATTGTAGTCTCTCTGCAGTTAGTGGGGGTTATTGTTGTTTTCACTTTAATATTTGGTGTTAAACTCTTAGCCTAGAGGGTTTCTCTGTGCTTATAAGTGTTATATATCATATCTGAGAATTTATTTCTGCTCAATATCTGAGCTGTTTGGCTGACTGCTATATACCTGCTATTAACTATATTACAAGCAGAGTTAAGTACAAACTTGTAGTGTTAAAGATAGTACTGCATTTTATTTTTCTGTTTATTTATTTGTTTAATTGTTTATTGTGGTTTCTTTGTTTCCCCACCCTCCCTCCCTGTTCTTGTTGTGGTATTACTCTTGGTGGCTTTGGAATTGCCCACACCTACTGTAAATTTGTGTTTGAACACTCCTCCTGGGTCCATCTCATTGGCTCACTCAACTGAGTACAGTTCATATTTTCATTTCAGGCACTCCTACCAGTCCCATTTGTTCAGCTCTTTCCCAGCTCTATCCCCGTCTAGTGTCATTAGCTCATTCTACCTAATACAGGGAGAACATTTCAGAAGGCCAACCCACTTAGGTCCTTAACCTTTAATTATCTTCTGTTTCTCCTTTCTCCCTTTCCACTGTTTGTAAACTTCTGAGTCCTCCAAGCCTTTCAATGTCAGAGGGAAGCCTTCTAGCTTGTCAGTGGGAGTGGTAAGCACTAGGTAGCCTATCTACCACAAGAGGAGTGGTTTCTGGCCCAGAAATTGTAGTTTATTGGATGTTTCTGGTTGAAAAGCCCATGTTTACACTTATTTTCTGCCTTTCCTGTAACTAGTCTAGTCCAGATACAGCTTTGCTGTATCCAGGACTGTCTGTAAGTTTCTGAGTGGTGGCAAAGTCTGCTCTTCAATTTTTTACTTATATCTGCTAGTTCTCTCCTCCTGCACTTTTACTAGCTTATTCGTCTAGCAATTTACCAGGATTCTTGTAGCAATTATTATAGCACTAAACGTTCTACAAGGAAACAGCTCCAGTACTTATTATTAATGCCCACCTCTCCAGGCATGTCTAAAGGACAGTTCCCTGTGCTTTCTACTATTAACCTGGTGAACTTGGGCATCCTGAGGCAATGTAGCAACTGCCTCATGTACACAGAAAATTCTCTCTTCTTGCCTCCCAACACTCAGAGTTGCGAGAGATGCACTTATATATCCAAATTGGAAGCTGCACAGTCTCCAGCCAAGACCGGAAAAGCTGGTCAAGAGGAGAAGGTCAACACTTGCACCACACCACATGGAACACATAGCTCTCCAGAACACACACCAGCACTGCCTTCACATAAAAATACAAACCACACACCCACCTTCGTGGAGGCTCTCAATAAAAATCTACCCAAACAGCAGAGACGTCCAAGGTAGAAACACACTCTACCACCACACCACAACACTAATTACGAGACACATAACTCTCCTAAGTAGTGGGCCACTCAACCAAAGCCCCTAAGGCAAAACAGCATGCCCAACACACTAGTCATAGGTGACTCGATAGTGAGTTACACTAATGTCCCACTCACTAGGTTGAATAAGGAGAAAGTAACAGTCATCTGCCTGTCAGGTGCCCGGATCCACCACATAACGCATGCACTCAGGTCCCTCAACAACAGGTACAAATATGACACTGTCATTGTACATGTGGGTGTGAATGAGCTAAGGTATACCTCCCTGGACTACAGATTATGTAGCCCAGGCGGGCATGACCCTAGCTCTGAGCAGAATTCTACCATCACCCAGAATGATACCACAGTACAAGCAGAAAATGATTGATTTCAACAGTTGGCTAAGTTTCTGGTGTCATTCTAATGGGATCCAGTATCTGTGTGCCTGGGATGACATGATTGACTGACCTCGAAGCTTTGCCAGAGATGGCCTGCATCTGTCACCCCTGGGCTTCTGGATACTGGGCAAGGCTCTTGCCACCCCTATAGTGCCTTTTTTAGGTGGTGTTCCAAAGATCAAATTACCATCATAACAGCTACAAACAAATGCAATCTGAGGGTCATGCTGCTCAACGCTAGAAGTCTAAATCTCAAAATACACTCACTCAAAGCACTCCTTAAATGGAGAACATCAATACTTGTGATGTAACAGAGACCTGGTTCAAGGCAGCAGAAAGCACCCCTGCACTACCAGGCTACAATTCATTCCACACCTTTCGGTGCCAGAACTTGGACCAAAGGTAGTGGTGTTTCCATATTCATAAAAGATGACACACCTCCAGACTGGTAGCCCAACATAATGCATCAGAGATACTTTAGGTGCAGCTAACTTTGGGTAAGACAGCGATTCAGGTCGTAGCCTGCTATAGGTCCCCAACCATGTCGCAAGACTTGCACTCCACGTTCTTAATCATCCTGGAGAATATTAGGTACAACCTAACACCCTCATACTGGGTGACTTCAACTACCCCTCCATTAACTGGGAAAGCTACTCATATACCAATACACTTGCCCAACATTTCCTGGAATTCATTAATTCCAATGCCCTGGACCAGCTCATTCTTACCCTCACTAGATGTAGCAACATCCTTGACCTGGTCATTACTAACATGGATGACTGTTGCTCTACACAAATAGTCAACTCCTCCCTGGTTAGATCCGACCACAAACTAATCACCTTGGAAATCTACATCCCCCCCCCCAAAGGTAACCACTATGAAAAACTTCTTCAAAGCTAACTTTGGGATCCTAAAAACAGAGGTGGCTAACTTCACGGCACTCATGCAAATGGAGAAAAGTTGCATGACCGCTGAATCATATACCAATGCACTGTACGAACACATACACAAATGCATGGATCTCGCCATACCCAATAGTACAAAGATGCTCTCCTGCAAAAAAAGAAAGCCAATATGGTGGCCCCTGCCATAAACAAACTGCAACAGGAGGAGGAAACTGATGCGGGATAAGGTGACATCCCAAGACTGGAAAAACTCCCTTATCAGCCTCAACAAAAAGTTGAGATCCCCTCATCAAATCCTCTAAAGCTAGCTATGAAAACAGAATTGCAGAAGATAGTAAAAACAACCACAAGGCCTTGCATGGTTATGTAAAGAATCTCCACGGCAATACCCAGATTTTCTCTGTTACTGCACAATGGTACTTCCTATACCAAGCCAACATATATTGCCAATATACTGGCCGACAGATTCAGTGCCAACTTTACACCCCCCCCCCAAAGGAACAATAACAATACCAGTAGATTGCTTGCCAGGCACCCAGTATTACTGCTGCACAGGTTAAAACAGCACTATATAAGGGCATGAATACAGCTTGTATGGGACCTGACGATATCCCTGGCTCTCTTCTACATGAACTACAGAGTGAACTGGCAGCTCACCTGTGTGCCCTATTCAGTCACAGCCTCACCTCAGGCTTTGTCCCTACCAAATGGCACACTGTTACAGTCATCCTTCTCCACAAAGGAGGAGCAACTACAGACCCTGGGAACTATCGCCCTATTAGCCTGACGAGTCTGATATGCAAAGCTATGGAATGCATCATCATGGACCTAATAAACAAGGATATAGGGAATCTTCAAACTCTGGCTCCCACACAGTTTGGTTTTGTGAAGGGTAGATCATGCCTGATCAACTTGGTCGACTTCTGAGTCACTCACCAGAGCTGTGGATGAAAGCAAGGTGGTTCATACAGCCTACATTGTTCTGGCCAAGGCCTTTGATACCATTCCCCACTGATGGTAGTCCACTGAACACAAAGCGCTATAAGACATCTAGGAATACAGGTTGACAGCAACCTCTCTTTTGACCACCACATTGCCACTGTGGTCAGAAAGTCCTTCTATGTGACACATCCCTTTACTAAGGGTTTTGCATCCAGGAAGAAAGAGGCCATTGTCTCCCTCTACTCTTCCCTCATTAGGCCAGTCATTGAGTACACTGCCCCATTTGGCATATACCTCACTAGACACCTGCAACAACTGGAGAGGCCACAAAAGTACCTCACAAAGAGGATCCTAGGCCTTAAACACTTATCCTATATGGACAGACTCAAAAAACTCCAACTATTCTCTTTCTCATATCGCCTACTTAGAGGCAAACTCTCCTTGACTTACAAAGCCATCTCTGAACAAGCTCAGTTAGAAATTCTACATCTAAAGAAATCCAAATCCCTCCACATCACATGCTCCAGAGACCTTAGCCTCATTACCACGATCAACAGAATGTGCTGGAGGGACAGGTTCATAACCTAGAGACTTCCCATGCTATGGAATAGACTTCCCATACATGTCAAACAGAGAACTTCACTGGCCCTCTTCAGGAGAAATCTTGATGAGTGGATGAGAAATAGAATATTCATCCCAGGGATCACTCCAGTGGGTCTACCCGACAGTGACACTGGGAACTAAGTTTGTGTGGCATGATGCCAGGGTAATCCTATGGGCTAGGCTTCTAAAGGCTCCAGCGCCATTCGCCTAGTGCACACCTATGAAAGTACTGATAACTCAACACTAAGAAAAAACACACTTGTATTTCATCATTAGGCATCTTTACAATTCAAAGTGATGAATCAGAGATTTTTAAAATTTTAAAAATTTTAATTTTAGGCTTTTGGGACTACATTTAAGGTACATAAAATGTTCTATGAAATGTGATTCAGTCATTTTTATTTTTGATGAAATATGTTTTAGGACAACTGTCAGTTTGTCAGTGATAGTTTTCATAAAATATGCTTTAGATCATATGAAACATATTGTTATATAAGGATATATGCCAAAACACAAAAAAGTATGTAAGTACCAAAAAGGTGCACAAGGAAGATATATAAACTAGAAAGGAAAAAACACCAAATGTATGCCAATGCAAGAAAAGTGCACCAAACTACCACAAAAGTTCACATGTAATATATACAAACAACAAAGGAACACAAACACCAGCTGTCAATTAGACAGAAAAATATTGAATGAGAAGGCCAAAACACCAGCAAATGAACCAGGTCATTCCACTAGTTGGAATTTCTTTAGTGTTGACATCTTAGAGCAACCCATATTTAAAGGTACTCAAGCAGGACATGGGGAATAAATATATTGTGCATTTAGTTTAATTAAATCAAAGTAGCTTTCATACTGTAAAACGATCACCAATAATCACCATTTTAACATGCAAATACAAATATATATACACATCAGTATGTAAAGTTACTTTATATGTGAAAAGCTAGTAAGAAAAGTATAGTGTAACCAAGTCACTCTTGAAAACGAAGCAGCATGGCATCCTCTAGTGGACCAGTGATAAAAACGTAGTCAGAAAAGTAAAGTATAGTTTAACCAGAGAGTCTGTTTCAAGCAATCAAATGGCCAAATTGTCAAAACCAAGATGGTTGAGACCATATGGGTGACAATTCAGTCTTTAAACAAAAAACACAAACCCAAACAACATCAGCAAACAACAGAAACTATGATTTACCAGGGGGAGGCAAGTCCCCTTGCACCCCCAACACCACCTGCTAATTATATATACCAGCTCAGATATTGCACTTCAAGGGGGAAAGGGCAAATTTCCTGATCTCTACTGTACAGTGGACAGAAAGGTTCAATGGACTGAGCTGTCGACCATATCAGTTTCAAATAATTGGCTGTTCTATCCTTTGAAATAGCCCCCAACCAGGTCGTTCTTCACAATAAAGACTGTCACCCTCTAGTGGACCAGTGATATAAACCAGTTGACAGTTGGTGCTGTTTTCCACACATAGTGTTTGTTTTGACTGAAAAATATTTCACTGAATCAGAATTGACTGAACACAACTGACTGAAACTCATTTAATTGAAATGACATTTGACTGAGTGATGACTGATTAAAAAAGTGTAAAGTAATGAAGCAATTAATCAATGTGTTTTTTCCTCTTTTCACAATGGTTATTTGACCATGGATTAAGTATATTTAAGTAAGTATATTTTTGTAAGGGGGTGCTGTGTGTAGAGGGGCATCTTTCATAAAAATCCTTTTAAGGTATATTTAGTGTAATATTTTTCAGCCACATGTGATTCTAAGAAATGAGTTTTCAGACAAATTTGTTCAATCATTTGTGATTCATTGAAGTTGGTTTCTATATTTAATGGTGTCAACAGTACAGACTTAAGGCACGTGCGTCTGTCATCACATATTAATGGGTGTCTACCCATTAATATGTAATTGCACAGGGGTAAAAGCCTTAAATGTAAAGCCCATATCATTATACCATCTCATATTAATGGGCTTCTATGAAATTGGCATGCAAAGTTTGCAAGATACTGTCAGAACACATGGGCAGGAATGTAATATTTAAATTATCATCTATGCATTTGGTCTCTAGGTAGAAATCAAGATGGCTCAGCATTTATTTTCCCCCTTTACAGACCTAATGCAGTAGGTACAAATGAAGCTAAGAATTAAAACAGCTAGCATGCACTAGGTGGCATATATAAAACAGATTTATTATACTGTCATAATAAAAGAATCTAACTTACTAAGCATGGATTAATTAAAAGAGCAGTAGCACTAACAAGACGGACACAAAAATAACTTATGCTAGTATCTTTCAACAATATCAGGAAGATCAAATAACATTCTTAAAAAAAACAAATATTCTTTTACATCCATGGGTTGGCAGGGTCTTATTGAGGGTCTTTGGTAGTTGATGAGCATAGTTGAAGCAATTCCAAATTCTCTGTCCACTTTCTAGGGAATTCAGACAAATGATTTACACTGGATCCTCTTCAGGCAAAAGTCCAAGTCAGTTGCAGATTGCCTGGATACCTCTCAAGGCAACCTTTCTTTTCCTCACTGCAAATGGATCTTTTTGACTCTGTGGATGATGAGGACACTGAAATCAGGAAGATGATATAGCACAGGTTTATTTCCTCATCAGACCGCTGGCTACATGGTTGTCCTCTATGACATATGTAAGACAGACTTTTTCAGAGTTCAGCTGTTACTCTTACCTTAGCATCTCAGATGAGACTGCTTGAACAGCACAGAATGCTGATGATTGACCTACTGTTTGTGATGCTACACCAAATTTTTTCCAAGTATATGTCTATTGCCTAAATGGGGAAAATTTGGCATGCCTTTATTCTCTTCTGGGGACTGATACCAGCTGTCATTGCCAATGTGTAACATTTTGAAGACATTGTTTTAATGTTTAAGCCTGCTTTTTCCTCTGCCCAAGTTTATTACCCTTTGGCAAAGATTTGTTTTGGGAGGTAAAGGGATCCTTATAGTATCCTTTGAGTTTATTACATTTCAATCTCTTGACACTAATGTCCAACAGAGAGATAATGTTGTGCTTTGGAATCTATTCCTTTGCATTCTTTCTATGATCTGAAAACAGATACCAGAGACATCCTTGTTCTCTACTAGAAAGGAAATCTTTTAAATTGCGTGACTTGCATACTCATACACTTAATACTCAAGTAGATAATAGTGCTTTCCTTTTTCTGGTTGCATGATACCACATGAAGGTAAAAAAATAATATATGTTAGTAGTACACAAAAATATATATAATGGTATTAATAATATAATAATAGTAACAGAAATACCAATAATCATTGTCACAGTCCTAATAAAACAACGCAAACACCCAAAGACATTTTATGACCTTTATTGTAATGAAAATTAATAACAAACATCAAACTTTATTGAGGCACACAGAATCCAACATTGCAACAAATACGATAGTAAACATAAGGGCAGCGTACCCGCTCACACCAAAATGTGCTTACTCATACCAGTTTCCCCTACAAACCCCCCTAAGACCCACCCCTTAGCCTTACCTTACTTCCTCCCTCAGCAATTTAATTAACTCTTTCCTACCCGCTCCCTACCCACAAAAACCTAACTTACCTATCTCCCTACCTCCAGCTCCCCCCCCCTCCACACTTTATTCATACCAAGGTTGTCCCGTGACAAATTCATCTGCTCCAATCTTTACTTACTATCAATAATGGCAATATATTCTTTAGCAAAGACTTCATTCCTACAGTACTCTACTACTGTTAAAAATTAGACAACTAGAGTATAAAATCTTAAGGCAGTTTGCTTAGCAACACCCTTCTCTTTCCTTGAAAGGGAGATAGTAACTCAATATATTTATTCCCCTGCTTACCCTATCATCTCCTAATACACAACCAGTCACAAGCTTTTGAAACTGATTGTCACGCCTCTGCTGTACCTCTCCAAGCTGGCATGTCATCCACTTTCTCTCAGTCTTATAATCTTTCTTATCTAGCAGCACAATTTCCATGTCACATCTACTGTCAGTACTACTACTGCTGTTAACAAACATATACCTTATTCACCACTTGCTAGACCCAAATTGGTTAGCTTATGTTTTTTCACTCCCAGTCTAGTTCTGAACTATTTTACGTATCTATCTGAAAATCTTATCTATACTTATTTAAGATATTAACTTTTGCAATTTATTTTGATATGTTTCAAATGCAATTATACACCTGTTTTATTTTTTACTGCTATCTTTTGTTTTTCCTTTTCTGTACTGTGTATGATCATGTCTTCAAATGTTTTGTATATATCAGTTTACTCTATTACTAGTATGTTTTAAGCTAAGGTTATATGAGTACCTATTCTGTATTGTTTTATTTTTGACATTTTTGTTTGCCATGTTAATTGTGGAGCTTTTCTCCCTGGGCCTCCACTGAAAAGGGGCTAATTATTCTCAGCCCAATGGATAATCCTGGTAAAGAAATGTAAAATAAATAATAAACTAAAAAAAAATCAAATACTTTACTAAAAGAAATTAAACAATACAGTTTGAAAATTAAATATACATACTGATATGTTATTTCATAGAGAAATATAAAAAAAATTTAAAATAAATAGCATTAGAAAAACTCTGACAAAACTGCTGAATAGGACTGACACTAAGCTGATCTACAGGATTACTGAACTTTTTCTACCATTTATTAAAAATGTAGACAATCTGCAGACAAAATGAACTCACTAGTGCAGAGTAGCAGACATTCCTTAGACATTCATATTCAAGCAACTTCCTCAGAACAATTGCTATTCTTGCCTATTGCACATTCTGTTAATACATTAGTTTTCCTGTCACCTGTGTGTGTGTTCCCTCTTAATCTCTCTTCAACACATGCGCTTATTTTTCTATAATTCATAGGTTCATAGGTTCATTTAGTACTAAGCTAACTGCCCTTGCGAGCCATTTTAAGCCTAGCCAATTATCCCTTGTGAGACTCAAACCATGCACCTTGTGTTTGTAAGGCAAACACCTTAACCATTAGGCCACCCTCCAACCCCTCAGAAAGATACTACCCTCCTATATTTATGTACTCCTTTTAGGATTTAAATGCTTCTTTTATGTTACACTTGTTTCTCTTCTATTTTCTTCCAGGTTATGCATAGTAAATACTTTCCATCAGTCTTTAATTCATTCCATTCCAAAACTTGCCCTGCTAAGTACTGCATCAGCTCCACCCATCACTTTATAAAGTAGAGTTCTCTGAAAGTGTTCTTAATACTCTAGATTTGATATCAACAGCCATCAGCATTACAACTATTCAGAAAGCATAACTCTTCTACTCCTAATGATAATATCTTTATTATGTACTTTTGATTATCCCATACATTATTTACCACTTTTCACACTGAATACCCATAGTTATTTAATTTAATATAACAACATCCATTACCATTTTTACTGCTTTTGTATTTCCTAGCTTATGATATACTTCATTTCCATTGGTGTTATTTATCTGTAGCTGGCCAGTGACATCCAAATTGTATATGTATGTTGCTACCTTTGCCACCCATTTGCACTAATTATGCCTTTCTAACCACAGAACCACAGTCAGAAGTGATTTTGTTTTCTCCATTGGTGTCCTATACCACCATTTCAGAGTATGTTTTGTGTGTGACACCAGAAGAAAAATATGTTTTAACATAACATAGTTATGGACATTCAGTTCGAAAGATACAAGTCCATTCTTTATCCTGATTTACCCAGAACATACTTTAATCCCACTGTCTCTTATTCTTATCAACCTCTTAAGCAAAGGTTATGGCCTTTGTGGTCCTATTGTGGGAGGTACTACTTCACTAAATTGATCTGCCTAATCTCAGAATTCAGAAGAGTAGTTCCCTGCATTCTTTTCTCTCTTTGATGGCAAAAGTACAAAAAAGAGTGGGTTTTTTAGATACTGATTTATACTGACCTGAAATATACATCAAAGTATTTTATAAATGATTATGATCAACCCAACTTCAGCAGGCAAGTCTTCATATGCAAGGTTGTGTGTGGACACTGTAGGGGAACATACTGTGGAAAACATGTTGCTGCCATTAGCAGAGTGCAATGTATTACAGCAAGAGATAAGAGCAAGGTTGAAGTTGATTTACTTTCCAATACTGATTTCACCAAAAGAGGAGATGTTGATTTATTTATTTATTGCCATTTGCTAACTGGGTTAGTCCAGCTGGGCTTGTGACCCATTTTCAGTGGAGATCCAAGGAGAAAAGCTCCATACCAAGACAGTATACAGATAATTAAACATTAAAATCAAAAGTATGATAAGAAATTGGTTATACATAAAAGTTAGAAACACAAAAAGCAGAAAGAATGCAAACACACGTACATATCATATTTTACAGTGTAACAATATATTTACAGTATTTACAACTATAAATGTAGTCCTTCAGTATTGCTTTAATTTGACAGTAAAAAAATGGCTGCTATCTGCAGATGAGAAATCATTAAACATTAAGACACATAGGTTCATAGGTTCATAGGTTCATACTAGGCTATCTGCCCGAGGGCATTTACAAGCCTAGCCCATAGTTTTGTGGCTTACGCCACCCCTTTAGTATGGGGAACTATACCCATTATTTTGCTGTGCCTCTGTTGAGCAGTGACACTGAGGTAATCCCTGGGGTATATCTGCGATCTCCCATCCATTGGTCAAGATTTCTCTTGAACAAGGCCAGCGAGGTGCTCTGCCTCACATATACCGGGATTTTATTCCACAGCATAGGGAGTCTTTGGGTGATGAATCTATCCCTCCAGCATGTCCTATTAATAGCCGTGTCGAGGTTTAAGTCTCCCACCCTTGTGGCTCTGACGGATCTAGATTTTTTGAGGTGAAGCATATTCATCAAATCTGGGTTTGACATGGCCTTGTATGTTAGGCAAAGGTCACCTCTGAGCAAGCGGTGGCGACTGAATAGAGCTGGAGTTCTTTCAGTCGGGCAGCATAGGACAGATGTTTGAGACCCTTTATCCTTTTGGTGAGGAACTTTGTGGCCTCTCCAGCTGCTGCAAGTGTCGGGTCAGATACATTCGAATGGGGCATTGTACACAATCATTGGTCTGATGAGTGATGAGTATAGGGAGACTATGACCTCCCTTGATCTAGATGAGAATCCCTTCATGATAAGGTGGGCAATGTAGAAGGTCTTCCTAACTACTTTAGCTACATGGGTGTCGAATGACAGACTACTATCAACCTGGGTCCCCAGGTCCCTGATAACTTCTTCTGTGCTCAGTGGATTGCCACCTATTTGGTAGCTAGGGGTAACCCTGTTTTTCCCGAAGGGTATGACTATGCATTTTTGGCATTTAACTTTAGGCCATGGCTCTGGCACCAGTTATCCGTTTCTGTAAGACCCTTCTGAAGGATATCTGTGTCAGATGTGTTTTCTACTATGGCCCAGTTTGCAGTCATCTGCAAACTTTGTCAGCCATAACCCTCCTGTGTTTGCTTGTACTGGAAAAGTAGATGCCAAACAAGAGTGGGCCCAGGACTGAGCCCTGTGGTACACCACTTGTGACAGGCTTTGAGTCTGACATGGCGCCAGCAACTCTGACCCTGTGGGTTCTGTCACTCAGCCAGTTTGCAACCCATCTTGTGATGTATGGGTTAACATTTAAGCTGATGAGTTTTTCAATGATACCCGAGTGGGGTATTGTATCGAAGGCCTTCGCCAGATCGAGGTAGGCTGTATGGACTGCCTTTCCCTCATCAATGGCTTTGGTGACTGTTTCGAAAAAGTCAACCAAGTTTAGAAGGCATGATCTGCCTTTGACAAAGCCAAACTGGGATGGATCCAAAGTCTGCAAATTCCCTATGTCTTTATTTATGAGGTCCATTATGATCCTCTCCATGGCTTTGCAGATAAGGCTTGTCAAGCTAATGGGCCGGTAATTTCCAGGGTCGGTGGAGGCACCGCCTTTGTGAAGTGGGACCAGAGTTGCACTGCGCCACTTCCTGGGTACGTATCCAGAGGTAAGACTATGATTAAACAGCTGTCCTAGCTGTGGGTTTAATTCCTCGTTGAGTTCATGGCGCACACAGCTGGGGACACCATCAGGTCCCATGGATGCTGTGTTTTTTTGCTTTGGAGAGAGTAGTTCTCACTTGGGTGTTGGAGATGTTTGGGGGGCTGCAATCGCTTGGTATAGATATCTCTCCTTTTGGGGGGGAGGGGGGGATTTTGGGGAATCTATTGGAAACCCATAGGACACCAAATAGCTTGTCCACAAATGCATTTGACAGTAAGAAATGGAATGGCTATGAAGGAGTAATAAACCATTCACAGGAATCATTTGCCTCTTGAAGACTAGAGGAGATGAAAATTGCTTTAGTGTTGTCACAAATGATAGATACAGGGCCCAAGAATATCCTCCCTTTCTCTGATACTGGAGGACAGGCCCCATATCCTCTGGCATGTTCTTCTAAGTGGACATAATGCTAACAAATATGTAATTGCATACTTCCCCCAATAAATTCCTTCATTTGTGCACAGTTACCAGCACATAAATGTATGCACCCCTTACACACCAATAATTACAGTGCTATATTGACCAGTGGCAATATATTTGGTCTGCCAGTTCCTCAGGACTGAGGACAGAGTCCACCCCTTTTTTGTTTGTTTTTTTCTCACCATAATTCCTTGAACGCAGTCACAGCTTCTTTGTTCTGAATGTCTAAACTGACCCAAGTTGTTTTTTTTCTGAATGTTTCCTCACCAATCGTTTTTTAAAGACCTATATAAAAATGCCTTATTTAAGGTTGTAGCTTGGTCCTTCATTTTTTTCTTCTCTTTTTGTCTGATGACAAATATCAGTATTTGATCTGTTTACAAAGCAAAGCTGCTTTAGATTTATTAAGTCTATTTCCTATTTATATTATTACACCAACATTCCTTTTTTACACTTCTTGCTTTATGCCTCCAATAAGGTCAGTTGTTCTTTTGGTGTATATTTGCTAAACCTACTTTCTATTTAACTTAATACACCAACTTTCTCTCGAGTATGTTTCCTGAGTATCTTGTAATTTCCTATTTATTGTTCTACTCTCATTGGTCATTTTTTTCTTATAAAATACATTTTTTCTGTCGATAGTAACAACAACATTTCTTTTTCTCTACATTGTTTCTGGCATTAAGTGTCCACATGTTGGCTCTATTTCCTGTTATATTTTCCCAAAGGTGTTTTACCAGTATTGTGCTGTATCTGCACTGTAGGCTTGTAATCTCTTTCTGTCCAACAAATTCAATTTTATAATCTGCCACCTCACATTCTGTTAGACTGAAATCAATCATTCTTTTTGCTCATCTCCTCAGGGTTTTGCACTACTACATCCCTAACCCAATTATCTGGGTGCATGGAAACTATCTCTGTCCTTCCTAGTCTTTACCACCATCCTTTATTCTTTGTATAAATACCATCACAATATTTTGCTCCTTTATGACCTCTTCTCCTCCATCACACATGTAATTCTCCTTCTGTACATCACAGAGCTCCTTTTTAGATTTGTTCGTAGGATTTTCATCTAACAAGCCTACTTTCTTGGTCCAATGTGCCCCAATCTCATTTCATGTTTCTTGTGGCTATGTGATGACAGCAGTTTCGACTGCTCCTTTGATTAACTGCACCTGATATTATTTTATCACATTTTGCAGTTTCCTAGCACAGCTTATCACATTGTTCCTTGTCCTTAATCTATCTTGCTGTTACCTTTCCTTCTTGGTACCTAATTTACCTAATTTCTTTGGTTACCTTACAAGTGGGTGGGAGTCACTGTGTTATGCCAACCTCTATCCACTTAATTTTAAATGATATATAACGGAAAAAGATAACTGTGGATACTAACTTCTGAAAATAATTCAAGCAGGCCACATGATACAATTTACATACATTCCAATCATTATTGATAAACAGGCTGGTAACAGTTTGATTACTATTTATTAGGATGTCACATATGGCTGAGTTTTCCGTGTCTGCCAGCTGGACAATATATATTAATGACAGCATGTGGGAAATCAAACTCAGTATTCAGTACAGCCTTCTGCCTACATCTAACAGCTGATATCAGCAAGCTGTCTGTGCAAGCACTTCATTAACAGTTGGCAGAGAACAGTAATACTGTGAAAATCCTTGGCTCCCATTATGGGCTGTTTGTGGTCAGGCATGACAGGCAAGATCAAAACAGTCTTTGCTTAAGGAGGTTTGTTTGTTTTGTTGGTAAAGCAGTGATCTCTATCTGTACAGTTGTTTCTATCTGTACAGTCATGCCTAGTGCCAGTTACTCTAGTCTTGTAATCGCCACTGATAGGTCCTTTAACTTATAGAAATGGATTGATACTGGAGGATATAATCTAAGTTGCTGTACCATTAAGAAAGCAACCTCCCAAAGAAACTTAAAATAGCTTGTCCACTATGAGGAAATACTGATTAATAACTTTCTGATAAACTACATCTTGAAAGAGTACTTGATGATACAAGCAAGAATACCCCACTGGTCTGTGAATTGTCAGGAAAAATATGTATACCTGTTCAGCATTTCCCTTAAGCAAATTTTGAATTTTCATCTTATCACACCTTGTACACACACAGAGACATGCACACACACACACACACACACACACACACACACACACACACACACACACACACACACACACACACACACACAAGCTTGCATGATGTGCAAAGCTATGAGTTTCTCATTCAAATGCACAGTTCTTCCACTTCCATTAATCACCCACGTTGTGGTCTTCCTACCATGTCATTTATCCAACATGTAGGACCACTTAAAAATGATACTTGTCGCTCGTCTAGTCAGGATAAATAGACGAGCCTTCGTGGGTTCTGTTCAAGCAGCTTTATTATGCACAAACACATCAGGATTGTGGCTTAGGTAAACTTATATATAAACTAGCTATTACACTCATACATGCTCACTCTCTGGCTGCACTCTCAAAACGGCACTGAAGCCAACACGTGCTGACCTTGAAATGCTTCTTAAAGGTACAACACAAACACGCACACACACACACTATTCTACATCCTCCCTCTGTGAGAAATGAGTCATGCAATATTTTTGACACTGACTGACATGCAATCGACACAATTCTTTGTTATGCAATTATACTGAGCTAAATATATACAGACAATTATGTACAGGTTGCTATGTATTTTACACTAGATCTGAAAATATGACCAACTCATGTGACATAGAAATTGGAATTAGGTCTAGCAACTGGGACTGTCTCTGCTGAATGTTCAACTTTAGGGACATTAGGAACATCATCAGGAAAAGAAGTAGAAGGTAAGACACATTCTGCAACAGGAACATTGTATTGCTCTGAGATCTAGAGTCATTATCACAGGAACAATGCTGCAATATCGATTCTGGTACAGGAAGAAAATGTCTGCAATTTCTCCTGTATTCCAAACCCTCAGATTCTACAAAGTAGGATCTCGGCTCAGTACATATACCTGTTACTTTACCAATCTGTTTGAAAACTTTTACTGTTTTATATCCTCACTGTCCCTCCTTCTTTCAATGGATGAAGAAATGCTCGATTTGCCATAACTGGACTTCTGGAAAGAATGCTTTCTGAAAAGTTGAGCTGTAATTTTTCTGTTCTTAGCTTTAGGCCTCAACAAACTGGAACAAATATGCAATGTTGTTCTGGTTTGCCTAGATAGAAGTCTCTGAGCAGGTGAGCCAAGTATATCATCATGGGGTATGTTTCTGAGATTAAGTAAATTCAAAAAGACATTGGTGTTATCACACTTTGATTTCTCTAGCAATTGCTTTGCACTCTGTACTGCATGTTCAGCTAGTCCATTTGATTGTGGATACTCAGGACTACTAGTAACATGTACAAAGTCCCATTCTTTTGCCAATTTCTGAAACGACTGACTGGGAAGTTGGGTACCATTGTCAAATAAATTTGTGTGGACTACCGTGGACTGAGAAATGACATTGCAACTTGGTAATAACAGCAGTGGATGTTAGCTTAGGTAGTAAAGCAATCTCAGATCTGTTTGAATAAGAGTCTACCAACACTAAGTAATGCTAATTGTTCCTCTGAAATATATTAGTGGCTACTTTTAACGAAGGTAGTTTGGGAACTTGACTTAGCTGAAGGGGTTCTTTTTCCAAATGTGGTTTAGTACTATTGCATACTGAACAAGAAGAGAGTAGTCTATCAATGCCTTTTGCTAGAGAAGGCCAAAAACTAGTCCTCTCACCCTTCGTTTGGTAGATTTGGAACCAGGGTGACCACAATGCAAAATCTGGATATATTAATTTTGTAAGGAAGCAGGAACAACAATTTTGGGACCTTTGAAATAATGCCATTTTCCATCAACATCTCATCTCTGTACGGAAAATAAATTTGCACTTCAGGTGGTACACTAGATTGATTTGATGGCCATCCAGCATTAATGTAGTGGTTGAGCTTTTGCAAAATTGGATTAGTCTTTGTATGATCTCGCAGCTCATCAAGTTTTGTAGTAGAAAAATTATGCACTTCCATGACATCAAAGTCAAAATTCTCTGCATGAAGCTGTTCCATTGCATTTCTGGGGGATTTGGATAAGGTATCAGCCAGATAAAGAAGTTTGCCTTTTGTATAGACCATTTTGAAGTTCTGCTTTTGCAATTTGAGCATCATTCTTTGTAATCTCACCGGCGCTGAATGCATAAGCTTCTTTAAAATAGTAACTAGAGGTTGTTGATCAGTTTCATTCTGAATAACTTGACCATAGAAATCATGAAACTTTGAACATGCCAATACTATTGCCAAAAGTTCTTTCTCAATTTGAGCATATTGCATTTCAGTTTGGGTAAGAGATCTAGATGCATAGGCTACTGTCTGCTCTCTTGAAGAATAACTGCGCCAAGACCAAACTTTGAATCATCACAGGAAAGAGTTACTGGTTTATTGACATCATAGTATTTTAATATAGGTGGGGTGGCAATTTTCTGCTTAAGCTCTTCAAATGCTTTCTGGTGCTGTTTCAACCAAGACCATATAACATTTTTGCACATCTGCCTTCTCAAAGGTGCTGTTAACTCAATGAACTCTGGTATAAACTTGTCTAAATAGCTGAGCATACCAAGAAAATGCTGTAGAGCTTGAACATTATCTGGTGCTGGCATCGCAAGTATGGCTGCTTGCTTGGACAGGTCTGGTCTTAAGCCAGTGCTAGTAAATAAATGACCTACATATGTAACTTCAAGTAGTCTGAATTTGTACTTCAGAGAATTGAGCTTTAAGTTCACATCATGTGCTCTGTTTAGAACTCTGTTAAGGTTTCTGTCATGCTCTGCTTCACCATTGCCTATGACCAATAAATCATCCACTATCATGGCACAAGGATAACCTTAAAAAAATTGCACCATTGCACACTAAAAGACTTCACTTGCAGAATTTATTCCAAATGACATCCTGAGGAATCTGTATTTGCCAAACAGGGTACTGAAAGTAGTCAGTAATGAGGATTTGTGATCAAGCATTACTTGCCAAAATGAACTTTTTGATTCCAAGACGGAAAAAACAGTGGCATTTGGTATTAGGACTGTGACTTCCTTGACTATATGCATTGGATGATGTGGTCTCTTTAATGCTTTGTTCAAATATCTTGGGTCAATACATATTCTGATTTGATTTGTGTCTTTTTTATGGGCTGCTACCATGGACAACACCCATTCGGTTGGTTCTGTGACTGGACAGATCACACCTTACTGCACCATTTTATCCAATTGAGCTTTAACTTTATCTTGCATAGCTATTGGAACTTTTCTTGCCAGTCTGACCACTGGATTGCCCTCTGAATATAACTTTATAGAATACACAACTGGAAGTTTACCCAACTTGTCATCGAAAACATCAGCATACTCTGAGAAAATAGCTTCAGTAAAATTGGAGATAAGATATGTGCTTATATGATGAACGTCTTTGGTAAAGGATAGCAAATTCATTCTCAAATTGTCTCTGAAACCCAATAATGACTGCACATGTCTTCAAACTACATAGAATAACAAGTTGTAACAGTTCCTAGCCAAATAACATGAAAGCATTATTGAGCCTTTGGTTTGAAATTTTCACCTCCATAAGTAACAATTTTGCACAACTAACCACATTGAGTTGGACACCGGTTCTCACCTTAGCAAATGTGTCTGCTGATGTAACATTACAGTTTGAGCCAGTGTTCACTTTAAGCTGGGTGGATTTACCATTGATCTGGACAGTACAAAATACTTCACTCTTTGCCATCAAATTTACTGCATCAACCTTTTCACCAATCACTGATACACCATCCACGTAGAAAGTCAAATTACAGCTCTCTGTATGATCAACTTGCTTTTTTGAGTGACCCTTCTTTATTACTGTGTTAGGTTTACTTGATTTGCAGAACTTCTAAAAAATGTTCCATATTTTACACTTGTGGCTTTGCTAACCAAATGCTAAGCATTTTTCTTTTTTAGACTCATGATTGGCACCACAATTGTTACATTTAACAATAAAGCTGGATTTGTCTTTTGCTGACTCACCCTTGTGCTTCACTGAGCATGTCCTTCTCTTAGAACTTGCTGGAAAACTAGGAGTTTTACCTGGGGAGCCTGCAGGGGTAGCAGGTACCATGTGCTTAGGCCTGCTTTTGCTAGGCATGTGTTGCATGCTGTCTACATTTTCTACAGAGTCTGCTGAAACTACTTGCAGGCATACTTGTTTGCCTTTCTGTAACTTCATGGATTTGACAAACCTCAATAGCTTTTCTCAGCATTAAATCACTGTCACAAAGCAAAATCTTTTTCATTGCAGCACTATTAATACCGCACGGGTCTGGGTTACAACATCGACAGATGACAAGACCGACAGCGAAATCACCGACGCCAGAAGATCGACAGATGAAAACACCGACGCGGAGAACACCGACATGGGGAAAGGATGTGTAAGTATGCGATAGTGATGGATGTTAGGGTGTGAGTAAGGTAAGTGTGCGATGTTGACGGATTGTAGGGGTAGGGGTGGGTTAAGTGAGTTAGGGTTAGGTCGCGGGTTAGGTAAGGGTGCAGTAGTGAATTTTTTTGGGTTAGGGGCGGGTTAAGTGAGTTAGGGTTAGGCGGGTTAGGTAAGGGTGCAGTAGTGAATTTTTTGGGTTAGGGCGGTTAAGTGAGTTAGGGTTAGGGCGCGGGTTAGGTTAGTGTGCGATAGTGACAGACCTTAGGGTTAGGGTTTCGGTTAGGGTTGTGGATAGTTGTGTATGTAAGGTTTAGTGTTTGTTTGTTAGGATTTAGGTGTGCTTGTGTTGTGTGTGTGGTTTTTGATCAGGGAATTTGTTTTGTTTATTGGTTGTTGTGATGATGTGTTGAGTGTGTGCGGTGTCGTGTTTGTGAACTGTCGATGATGTGGTGTCGGTGATGTCGTCGATGTTATGTGCTGTCGATGTTATAACCTAGAACCTACCACACACAAGCCTATCCTTTATCAACTCATCTTTTAATTCACCAAACCAACACATTTTAGGTTTGTTCCTCGGGTCAGTAATATAAGATGCAAAGGTTTCCCCTGGTTTCTGATCTCTTGTGTAAAACAAATGCCTCTCTAATGTAATATTTGTCTGGGGGCTACACATTTCTCTGAATTTGCTCTTCACATACTTGGGGTCTTCCCTTGATTCAGTCTGTAAAACAATATGGTGGTTTTCACCTTCTCCCTCATATACTACCGGTGCATACACAAATGAGCATGCTCTTTCAATGGCCTCTGACTCAGCTAGGTTTAATAAAATTAATGCTCTAGTGCATGAATCTTTGTCAGAATAAGCTGCTTGTATAAAAATATTGTACTCTTGCTCAAATATTCTCCAGTTCTTTGCAATATTCTAATCAAATAACAAGTGGTGATGCTTTTTGAAATCCATCTGCCATATTATCACATACCAGTGAAAAGTATGCATGAACACACACATATACATATGCCAAAAATTTATGGCAGTATTTGTAACTATGCCCAATAGCACAACAAGCCTCTGAATAACTGAACTTTGCGAAATAAGACATTCGGGTCCTGGAATACTCTTGAAATTACTGTACTGTAAGAAATCACCTCTTATCAGTATAAGAAACATTTTAAAATAACTGTATTGTGTGAAAAACTGGGCAGAAGAAGCTCAGAGTAAGAAACATTTCAAATAACTGCACTTTTCAAATAAACAGTATACAGCACACCGAAACTTTCTCAAAATGGCTGTACTTTGCTAAATAACTCCCTACAGTACAAGAGATACTCTGTAATGGTGGCAGTTTGCAAAAAGACACACTCAGCACAAGAAACTTTCAAAATGGCTATATTTTGACTATATTTTGCACAATAATTGCACCTTCACACAAATAATCTCTTTGGAATAAATGCACTGTAAGCACTTTACACACTTTGAGATACTTCAAATTACTCTAGTTATGCCCTTAATACAATGCAGAATTGTAGTTATGTCAAAACACAGTACTTTGCCAAAAACATGCAGTTGTCTTGCTTGCTTTACTTATGCTTAATGTGCTGTTTTTGCCCATATTATATTCGTTTTGCTCATTTAATCTTTTTCTGCACCCATTATACTTTTCTTGTGCTCGTTTTACTCTAAATATGCCTGTTTTACTTTAAACATGCTAATTTTGTAATTCCGAACCCCTTATGCACTTTTCTGATAATTGTTTTATCAAATATCTTAATTTTAAACATTGTTTAATTAATAAACCATGTATGCCTATTGCTTGTTTAATAATGCAGTTTGTGCCCTTGTAATGCTCTGTTTTTATCTTTTTTATAAAAAATATCATTCATGCAAGTTTTCATTACCTTTGGTTCATTTCTGGCCCTTTTTTGTGCTCAGTTTTCTTAGTTTACCTTCACTGTTAATTCTGCACCATGTAGCTCTGAAAAGCAGTCTCTGCAATCCCAGTTCTAACACCATGTCGCACATCCAGTCAGGATAAAATAGACGAGCCTTCATGGGTTCTATTCAAGCAGCTTTATTATGTACAAACACATCAGGATTGAGGCTTAATAACTTTAAGTTAGGTAAATGTATAAACAAACTAGCTATCATACTCATATATACTATATAATATCACTCTCTGGATGCACTCTAAAAATGGCACTGAAGCTAGCACGTGCTTCTTACAGGTACAACACACACACAATTCTACACTTGTTATCTATAAACCTGTATAAGAAAAATACATTAAAGAACATCTACAGTCCAATGGCAGCTGGTGACTTCAAATCAAAGAGGTGCTTCAGGAGACAGCTGAGTGGGTGGGGCCAATGGGAAGGGGTGTGGTCAACTAGAAAGGGGCAGGGTTATGCTCAAAACCACAACAACTGGAACTTTAATTAAATACGTCTGCCCTGGGTGCCAAACCATCATTACAAATGTCCTATCAAGACAAAATGAAGTGTAGAAGAAAAAAATATTTTAGTGCATTGGCTACATGACAGCTTACTTAATATCTAGATGGAAAGAAAAAGGTTGTGAGGCATGACAACATAAATAACTTTTTAAATACATTACTGGAATGCCAGTCAAAATCAAGTATAAAAAAAGAAAAAAGAAAAAAAACAAGCAGCACTCGACTCAAACCACTTCTCCTTGCACTGCAGTTCTAATTATAATTTATATTCAGCTTTATAAACATACCAAGTAACATGCTGAAAGTAGCAATCTCTGTGATATCCTCACTTGTAAAAATGTTTCTTATCCAAAAAAGACCTGCTGTCTGACAACTATCTTCTTGTTTCATGGGGAAAACATGATTAAAGTAAAAAATGAACAGCAAACAAGAAACAAGCTCAAGATAATTTGCTTAAAGGATTACTGCATAGGTTATAGACCACACATGATAGATTGGCATTCTGTTTAGTTTACGGATAAAGCCTGCAAAGATGACTGCAAGTCTCCAACAAATGAAATGAGCTTCTGAAAATACTGTAATACTATCCTATATTACAAATACTTGTTATATGCATTTCAATATCTAAGGCTTATATGTTATCTAGTTATGTAAATATTCTCTGCATGGCAACAACAAAAAGGCTTTCAGTGTTGGCAATTCTTTAACAGTATGCTTATTAAAACTTATTTGCATCTTACAATCTCAGACAAGCTTATCTGATGATCATTAAAGCATTACTACTTAAACACAGAACAACAGGGCATTGCAACAGCATGCATTTTCTAAATAATAAGCATAAATCAACAGTATAAAAATATGACAGAAAACCAGAACATTCTGCAAAATCAAGGACAGATGAAAAGCCACTGTTGTACTTGTATCTACCTTGGATGGGGGAATTCTCTGCACACTTACACTGCATAACTGCTCCTTGCCTTTCTTGGACACATGCAGAGTCACTACATGGGGGAGTGGGGTGAAACAAGTATGTTACAATTTGAAATGTCTCTGGCTGATGGTGATGGCTCTGACACATTTGTCATACCTCTCAACCTCAGAGCAAGAAATCTGGACAAAGCCATACATAGAAGTGGGACAAAGGCCCAAAAATAAGGAAAATGTTTAAATATTGCTCTTATAAACTTAGAAAGATAATAGAATAGTAGTAGGTCTTGCATTAATATAAATTTTTCTGAAGGGTATGAAATCGAAACTTAAATGTCCCTCATTATTTCCTAACTTCAGTCTTTAATGATTTGCCACTAATTTACCACAAAAACACACTTTTATGAAAAAATGGACCAAAAATGTGATGCAAAAATATAAAATTGCCACACAATACAACTGGGAACCTGTCAAAGAAGGGACACTTTTTTAATATTAGAACTGTTAACTTGAGCAGCTGATAAAATAAAAGAATCTACATGCATTTCTGAAATAAAAGTAATCTATAACTCTAATCATTACAGTTATTTCAAAAAACATACACGAGTGAAACCACTACGAAAAAATACTGCTGTATAAAAGTCCAACTGATTTATTAAATAAAAAGAACAGATGAGCGCTTTCGCGTACCAACCAGTACGCTTCTTCAGATCTTAACATCTAAATTTATAAAACCACTTTTATACAAAGGTTCATACTCAAAAATGATCAATTAACCAATCAATTTAACAATTAACAAATAAACAATTAAATAATCAGTGCAGTACAATAAAGTATACCAGCTTCCTGATAGCTCTGTGAGCTCTACGAGTAGAAAGCACAAAAAGAATGAGACATACCTAAAAATCCTATTCCTCCAAATAACTGTGCATTCCACAGAATGGTGGAATCAAATAAAATAAATACAAGGAAATGATGAAATAACAATACTTTAAAATCACCAAACACCCATCATTCATAGCGTATATTTTTCAAAAATACATATATATATATATATATATATAAATAATAGATAAATATAGGACATGAGCAAAATAAAAAATAAAAATACCTTATATACTATATTAATTCATGTGCAAAGTTTCATTAATTAATTACCATAAAATAATACCTATTATGTTATGTAGATACAAATACAAATATAATTGTAAACATAGCAAATGCATAAAAATAAAGATGAATGTGTGTATATGAAAATGTATATGCATAAATAAATGAATAATTAAATAAATAAATAAATAAATGAAGCAAATAAATAAATATATGACAAAATGCCCATACTCAATTAAACACTACATTATACTTATTAATAAAGCAAATACTGATATTTTAATTATAAATAAATATATTTATATAAAGTGTAAAAACCTTCATTTATTACTACGTGCCTCAAGTATGGGCTTAATATTTATGGACTCATTACAGTTATTTATAATTGTAAACCCTCTATTTTCCTCCAAAATTGCCATTTTGCGGAGGGATTATTAGGGGGAGAGCAACATTTTGAGCCAAAATCGGGGACATTGAGAGGTTTGGATATTCCTAATTCTATAAAGCAATTTATTTGCACATACCTCTCAACCTCTTAATGCAGGAAATCTGGACTAGGCCAAATATATTGGGGGAACATACAAACAGTAATAAAAATTCCTCTTGTATGAACTTAGACAATTGATAAAATAACAGGTCTTGCTTTAGCATGCATTTTTCTGAAGGTTATGAAGGCTGTGTCATTATATAATGACGTCATTCCTAAATGATTTGCCAGACAACCACACATTTTATGAGGAACAAACCAAAAATAAAAAGCAAAAATGTATCCATTGTGGAAACATCTGGACAGTTGCGAGATATAGTTCAGCCGGGGCTGTCTTTGAGTTTGCCCCCCCCCAAACAAACTCATTGTCAAATGGAGCCTCCCCCCTGCAGCCATTCCAATATCCCATTACTTGGCCCCATTTACCATAAACAGTGTAATGTGCATACTGATTTACTTCTGTGATGATTTGGATTTCATTTGAAAGTTTTATTATGCATTTTACAGCACTAACACTAATAGACAATCTGCTAAACAAAGCAATGCAGTTTCACAATGAAAATACTTAGTATTAAAACTTCTCTGCCCTTGAAACTCACATTCATTGAACCAGCATTGAAACCCACATTCAAAGAAAATATATTTTGCCAGTGGCAGATAAAGATTAACTTTAGGCCATTTTGAAGTCATAGGCCCCTTGCACATGAAACATACATGTGTTCTTTGATACACCTTCCTGATTGTATTAAATAATATTCCTTGTATAATAGAGTACAGTTAGAGGGCATTTTAATTTATTGTTTTGAACATTTTCCAGTAATCAGTGAAACAAAATGCATGCACCAATAATGACAAAACTGCCCAATTCAGAACATATCCATCATAAAAGTCTACTCAAACTTCTACAATCCACCAGTATCAGTAAATATGCACAATCTCTGAAGAAGTCAAAGTCATCTAAATAATTCCACATTAAAGAGATCTGTAATGAATTAAGAGATTGCTGCTAGAAAACAACTTTACGTTTCATTGTTTCATCTACAAATAAAGTACCTATTGCCCTTGAGGAATAAATTGCCTATGTTAAATTAAAAAAAAGATAAGCTAGTAATATTGCAATAGGGGATGGATGGCAAACTGATAACAGGTTCATAATTACTAGGTATCTTCACCAAAAAGGACTGCAGCATCCACCCTCTTTACAACACAGTACAGTATCAGCAATGCATCTACATACTGGGGGAGTAGAACCCACAGCCTTCTGCATCAAAAGCAAGTATGCTACCTGCTGTGCTATTAACAATCCAAGCAGACTCAGCATATGCACCACTAAACTTCTCTTCCTTGCAGCTCTCAGCTCCTTGTAAAATCTACTAGACATTCAGCTGTATCTCTCAACTTTGCAGCACAAGAAATCTGGAAAAAGCCAAACTTTATTGGGGGCGGGGGACAAAAGCCCAAAAACCAGGGACACATTTCAAACATTGCTTGTATAATCTTGGAAAATTGCTAAAATAAAATACTGTGTTACTACCATACATTTCACTGGCATGTCTTGAACCCAGGACCTCATGCAAAACAGTCAAAGCAACATACCACTATGCCAAATCAGGTGTTTTCATAAAGACAGGAAGACTGAAACTTAAATGGCTACAGACACACACACACACACACACACACACACACACACACACACACACACACACACACACACACACACACACACACTTCCCAATAGAAAACTGGCAGAATTCTCCACAGCTTTTCATCCTGCAATGTAACACTGCTACCAGTCTAGATTCATGCCCTAAGACCCAACAGCTACTGTGCCACTCTTGATTTATAGCCAAATAAAATAATAGTAAACACAAAATGGTAACGTGCATTATGCTGCCTGACTTTTGAAAATGGATGTCACATCTTATCAATATATAGTGCTACATTATACCTCTTTTTAGATAATAAATATATAAATAAAAATAAATACCATCCACAAGATCTTAAGAGTGAATGAATAACTACTTTACTTAGACAAAAAAATAAATCAGGTCTATATTATCTAATCGACTGCTTAATTTGTCGAATGCCTAAACGTCGACAGCTAAGGGTCAAAAACTTACAATCTCGAATGGCCAGGTAAGCAAATTCTTTCATTGGAAAATAATTCCCTTGGCCATTATCAGGAATTTGCCCTTTCCCCAATGTAGACCGATCTCAAAGCTGGTATATTTAGTTGGGGTGGTGGGGGGAAAAGCCCCCCACTTTTTTATGGCTTGGAACTTTATGTTAGTGTGGCATGGCCAAGTGAATTCTTTCCAGATGAAAGAATTTGCTTACGTGGCCATTTGAGATTGTAAGTTTTTGATCCTTAGCTGTCGACGTTTAGGCGTTCGACAAGCTAAGTGGTTGATTAGATAATGTAGACCCAAGAAATCAAAACAGTAAATCAAGACAATGCTGATACAAATTAAATATGCAGAGCTTAAGACAGTTGCTCAGAAAGAGAAATATAACAGTTTCACACACGGAATATTTAAAAAAATTCTATTTTACAGCTAACAATATCCTAAGTTGATCCATCTCAGTAATACTGGACCCAACTGTTTTAAGTTAGAAAAATACTAAAGAAGCAGACACTGATGCAGATTTTCATAGTAAAGTTGCAAACCTTTATTTTCAAAGATGTGACTACAACTAGGTTTTCCAGCAAGACTGGCTGATGTCCACTAGTTTCAGCTCAAAATATATATCCTAGATTTTATTTCATTTCCCAGGAACAGGGTAATTACACCAGTTATTTCTTACACAACAGAATAAACACTAACAGTAAATATGATTGCATATACATCTGGTTAACTGTCTGCATAATATATTGTTTACTTCTAGCTATTTTCACATTTCTGGGCTCAGAGGTTCTATGATCCAGTTTAACAACTTCTGCTGCCATTTACATGCATGCAGTTCTTTCATTTTTACTGCTGAATGCAGTTACACGCAAATCAACAGAATAAGATTACAAGTTCCCTGCATATTTTACTTCTACATATTACATGAAAGAACAAATACAGATATCCTGAGACTGTTAGGACATTTTGCACACACAATTTCACAGTGCAGTTATCTGGTGCACATTTTACCAAGCTTAAATAGAGCTTATGCATGTTGATTTCTGAAATGAAAAAAGCAAAGCACAGACATCATAATTTTAGTCAGCTTTCTCTACACTGACATCACAAGTACATCCACTTTTCATTTGGAGTAAAGAAATACCATATATATATATATATATATATATATATATATATATATAAGCATGAGAGTGTGTCATGCATATATCTATGCACAAATGCACAGAGATGTAATGCTGTCAAATGAAGCCACTAAAGAAACCATCTGATAAAACACCATCAACATCACACATCATTGGTATTATAGTTTCATAGTTTCCTACTAGCATATTGACCATAAAGGATCTTTAGAAGCCTAGACATGCATTCCCATGATGTTTTTTAGTCCTTTGAATTTAAATCTGAATAACCCACAGCAGTCAAAACACTTGCATGTTACCACTTTCTATAAGGGACAGGGGGATATTCCTTTGATGAATTTGCAATTTCCTTTCCATTCATCCAGATTACATTTGAGTTGAGTAAGAAAAATATTTTGTTTTATGTAGAATATAGTTCCAAAGAAATGGAATTCTCTGTGATACATATCTGTCTATCCCTCCAACATGAACTGCTTATGTTGCAGAAGTGATTAAGATGACTTGAGTGGTTATTTGTCACCATTAGACTTGCAGTTGTGCAGTAGGTCTGAGATGATAGGATCTGTTGAAGCTCTGTAAGTGAGGCAGAGGTCACCCCTAAGAAACCTGTATGATACTGAGAATAGGGACAAGGCTTCGAGATGAGCAGTGTAGTACTTTTGATTTAGTCCCTTGATTTTCTTGATGAGAAAATGCTGTGGTCATTCAAGTTGTGTTAATTATTTGGACAGGTACATGTAAAAAGGGGCATTTTAATGATGTATCCTACAGATCAATAAGAGGTGACCTGTGTCTGACATGCAAAGCATCCTCCAACCCAACTTACAGCAAGTCAAATGTCATCAGAAATCCTCAGTCTAAGGATCTAAGCCACTTTTGCAACATCAACCGAGTGGTTTGGAGGGACAGGGATATTTTGCAGGGGACACCACTTCTATGGAACAGCTTCCCCATCCAAATAAAACAAAGTTCATCCCTGTCCATTTTCAAGTGCAACTTAGATCTATGGATGGAAATCAGAAAATTTACCCCGGGAATGCCTCCTGTACTACCGGTAGACAGATGCAGCTCTTAAATACTTTAACCCATTCTCTTAGAGCTACAGCTGCTGTTTGCAATGGATGCATTAATTGTACACCTTTTGAAGATAATTTAACAATGTAGGTTTTTCAGATAATCTAGTCCATCAAACAAGTCAGAACAGTTTGTTAGCCCATCAGTCTTAGTTGTGCTTCATTGCTGATTATGATTCTGCATTCATGATGATATTGAGAGAGCAGACATTCTTTTAAAGCCTATCTTTTCTGCCTACTTTTGTCTCAAAAATTTAAATTGTATTTCTATTCAGTTCAAAGGCTTCCTTAACTCTATTTGTTTATGTGCTGTTTTCGTTTTAGCATTACACTCGCTAACATAATGAATGTCTGGTCAAGTGTTCTACTGCCAATGAGTTTGCAAACTATGCTGACTGTTCTTCCAAACATGCAATTTCTCCTGTTGCATAATCTGATTGCAATGTTTCCTTGACTCAGATTCTAGTCTACTCAATGGTTTCTGTTCATAGTGACTGTGGTTTGCATTTTTACTTCTTTTTCCATTTGTATAGCTTGAATTCTCTTCATCATACTTGGAGACAGACATGCATTGTTTTCCTAGTATATTTAATTATTTTATCACAGACTACAGAGCTATGGCTTGAAAAAGCCATTAGTATATTTTATTTTTATATAAACAGTTCAAACATATTTGACCGATAAAATTAAGTTAATGTCCTGAGTAAAATAACAGCACAGATGCACAGTGATAAGTCTGAATGCAGACTCTGTCATTATATTATACATTGCTCTAACATAAAAAAAAAACATTGGCATGACAAATTCAACATTTATATAAAGTTATTCTGACCAAACTTCTTTCTCAGTCATATTTGTCAGACTTTTTTATCACATTTTATTGCTTTTTTACTTCTATTCCTTTCTTTCTTTTGTATAGTATTCACAGAAGTAATTTCCACAGTGCTCATAAACATTTCAATACCTACGACTACCTCTAAAAATAGTAATACTTTATTTCTGATATTTTTTCCTGTTTAAACACCGTTTTGCATGATGGCCAACTATTAGACACTTTCGGCAAATTTGACTTTCTACCACACATTAAGTGTGGTGCTTTGCTACTCATTTGTTAGAAGATACAATCTTGGACAGCACATTAGCAACCACATGTAATCCAGATGAATTTTTACTTCTACATTTCCCTAACATTATTTTCTCCTTAGCCTTAGGTTCAGTATCAGTTTTGCATAATTTCATGTCATTGGTTAGAAAGCGACTCAGTACAGTCAATAGTGCCTTCACAAAATGCACATGTATAGCTTTCCCAAGTGTAAGGTTTGATGGCCTTAACAACCAGTTTCTTATGTAGTCATTATTTACACCACACACGCACACTTCTGGCACTAATTAATGACTCAAATCTCTCTAAAATTACAGTCATGTGCCCTGTGCCTCAAAAACAACTAAATACACATCTATATTCTCTTGCGCCCCCGGCTACTGATAAAATAAAATGTCTTCCATTGAAAAGATTCTTCCTTGACTTTCAATACCCCTGAATTAGTTTTCTTGGAATTGACAAGATTATCACAGTCACATGACTTACATACTAAGTATCTATTTTCCTAAATGTATACTATAATCAGAGCCAACCTCTACTTCCCTCACTCATTCACAAGAGTATATGGTTTGCTGTAAATCCAGCTTGTCTGGTCACTTACAACACATTCAATCACTGTGCTACCTGGCAGCTAATTCCTCCCATTATTCTCATACTGTTTTAGTTCCCGTCATACCACTATACTCCACAGAGTTTTGCAGAATGACCAGATTTTTGTTTCATATTATTGGTCTGTTTCTCATAAAATTGTGGTTTTCTGGCAAATCATTCCAGGTTGAAGTCAGAGTTAATTATAGATAGTTGAGTTTCAGACTTTGCAACCTTCAGAAAATTCATGCTAATGCAAAACCTGTTATTATATCAACTTTCTACGTTTGTAAGAGCAATATTTAAAAAGTGTCCCTATTTTTGGGCCTTTGCCCCCCATTATTTTGGCTTTGTCCAGATTTCTTTCTCTAAGAGGTTGAGAGGTATGGTTCCCCTTGTCTTTCTCTATTCTGTGAGCATGCAGTTACCCATAGCATTTTATCTCTCTGCTACGTATCCTTTGTCATAGGCCTTGACTCTTGCCATTTTTTTAAAGAAGAACTCTTTGCCAGATTGAACTTGAATTTATCCAGGCTCACATCAGATGAACCCACTACAAGGAAACATTCCTCTTTATTTAGGTTTAGTACATACTTCAGCGAACACTTTTCATCAGATAAAGGATATATTTACATAGGCTGCAGTAGTTCATTCTGATGTTACTGTGAATTAAATTTAAAGCACCAAAGTGTGTTACATTGCTAATGTGTGTACATAATTATTATCAGCACGGAGATGTGCATAGTAAAATAAATCCACAGCACATTTTATAATGAAGGCATCTTACCTTTTGGTCACTAAATGCATAGTTGGAAAATCGCTGCATCTTTCCTCAAGGAATTCTCCTGGCATTTCACACTAATCTCCAGCTTTTCCATCATCTCCTTATACATCCTCATGTTCCATTTGTTCCTACTATCCCCCTTTATTTTCTTACATCTGCATTGTCACCATCTACATCCCTCCTGGAGACAATGTCCCAATCCTTGAAGACATTCTCTCCTGGCTCTCTACCAACATCACTAACGAAACTATAATCCTAGGTGATGTTAACATTAACTGGGACACAATTTAAACCCCAACCAACTCCTTAAATATAAATCTTCACAACTTCACTCAACGTATTAGCTCCACAACCAGACCTTCCAAAGACTTCCTTTCTGGTAGTACCCTAGACTGGATTCTAGTTTCCCAACCCCACTACATCTCTGATAGTGGAACCCTTCCAGACCCACTAGGTGACCACTTTCTCACTTTCACTCACCGACTTCCCTCCTCCCTACAATTATCTCACACCTACACCTCTACTCGATACCTAAAATAATTTAACCCCAAAGCTTTCTCAGATGCGCTAAAAAGAACAAACTGGAATCCTCTAAAAATACTCTATCCCTAGAAAATGCTGTTATTTACTTTAACACAACCTTCTTAAACATTCTAGACTAATTTTCCCCCTTGAAAACAGAACGCATAAAAAGTAACTCCATCCCTTGGTTAACTAAGAATACCTTAGTCGCCGTGCAACTTTGTGACAAAGCTTGGAAACACTACCATAAAACTAAAACTACCACTACCCTTAATGAATACAAAACACTTCGTAACAAAGTAAAAAACTTATTACCTCAAACCACAAAGCCTATTTTTTTCACACTCCAAACCAATCATAACAACAACCTTAAAAAATTCTGGGATGGAATTTCCTCTCTCCTTAACTCACGTAAAAAAGTAAACCCCTGCCCCGACCAAAATGCCTAAGACCTCGATTTAGCTACTCAATTCAACTCTTTCTTTATTGATTCCATAGCCAAACTAACATCATCCTTCACTAATAGTCTGGCTTCCCCCATACCTACCTCTACATATCCCCCTACCTCCAGTACCTCCAGCTCCCAGCCTCTTCCCTTCTTCATGAACCCTATCCCCATCTTTACCATAAAAAGCACTTCTTCTAAATTTGAAACCATGTTCTAATACCCCTGACGAGATACCCTCCTACTTCCTAAAGATAGCAGCAGAACCCATTGCCTTTCCTATCTGTACCCTAATAAACCGATCAATTTCAGAATGCCATGTCCCCCGGCTCTGGAAAAAGGCCTTTATTATTCCACTCCATAAAGGGGGCAACAACAATGATATCCCCAATTTCTGTCCCATCGCTATCTTATCCCCTATTTCCAAACTCCTTGAAAAATGCATCACCTACAACTTCTACTGTCTTATAAATAATGACCTTCTTACTCCCACCCAGCATGGAGTCTGACCCGGCCATAGAACCACCACCACTCTTTTCTCCTTCCTAGAAACAGTAAACAAGGCACACGACTTCAGTCATATTTTATCCACCCTCCTCTTAGACCTCTCTAAGGCCTTTGACACAATCTCTCACAACCTTCTCCTTACTAAACTCTCTAAACTAAATCTATCCCACTCCACTATCAACTGGTTCACCAGTTATCTATCAAATAGGCAACAAGCAGTTAAGTGGAAAAAAGCTACTTCCCCATTCCTAAATACTCCCACAGTTGTGCCCCAGGGCTCAATTCCAGGTCCCCTTCTATTCAATATTTTCATTAACGACTTCTATCATGCCATCCCTAATGCTAACATCATCCAGTACGCTGCCGACTCAACAATAATCTGCTTTGTCACCTCCACTTCCTCATTAACAAAATTAACCCAAGATGCCTTCTCTTCTACTGAACAGTGGATGCTAGACAACCATCTAGCACTAAATACAACCAAGACTAAACTAATGATATTTCCCCCTTCCAAAACCACCACTCTAGATAAAAACTCATACTCTATCACCAGCAAAAATAACACATCTCTTGAAATAGTTTCCACTGCTGAAGTATTAGGAATCCTCATTGATGATCAGCCAAAATTCGATAGCCATCTACAAGTAAATATCAAAAAAATTCATAAGAAACTTGGCATGCTTTACCGCCACAACCGTTTCATCTCTTCCTCCACCAGACTCATTCTTGCTAACACCTACCTTATTCCTTCCCTCCTGTATGGTACCTCTATCCTTACTAATCTGCACTCCTCAAGTCAAAACTCTCCTCCTGTTACTATAAAATTTAAAAATTTGCAACAGGCCATCACTGCATTTCCCTGCACCAACTGAACTAGCTCGAGTTACTCAATTATATTACCTATGTTCAACTTATCCAAGCACACAAACTTATTTTCAGTCCTTCTCTTTGTCCCTCCCTTGCCTCTACCTTCCAAATGCATCTACCTAACAGATGTTTATGATCCAACTTCCAAAATTTAATAGAACTACATAAACCTGCCCGGCCTAAAGGTAAACATCTTCTATCCTTCTGTCTAACACACCAGTGGAATTCTCTCCTACTCCTTATTCGTACCACTAACAGTCTCTCTGTCTTCAAAACTTTACTTCACTCACACTTAACCTCACAGTGGGAATGCTCTTGCTCCCGTCCTACATAACTTCCTAACTATAGTTTTCTATAGCCGATACATCTGCTAATAGCCTCCTTTAGCCTAATAATTCCTATTAATAAACCCTAAGAACTAGCACATTTTGCTAAGATCTTAATTTGTAAAGGATTTTTCATACATTGTACTAATTTGCTCCCTCAAATGTCAATTTACTACAACTGTTATTATCTTGCATTTTTTCTAACTTTCATTTTATAATTTTTTGTAATGTTTGTTAATTTACTGCAGCTGTTATTATCTTCCATTTTTCTAACTTTCATATTATAATTTTGTAAGTTTGTAATTTTGCAATTTGTATAATTTATATTTTTCATGTTCCTTTCTCCCCAGGATTCCACTGAAAATGGGATCCTCATGGCCCAATGGACCATCCTGGCAAACAAACTGTAAATAAACAAATAAATAACTGCCTTAATACAAAGGCTTTCTTACAGCAAATAATTCATAGCTTACATTATCTGGTTTTCAAGACTTATGTCATATTTTTTTCTCTGAGTTGTATCTGAGTGTGTGTGTGTGTGTGTGTGTGTGTGTGTGTGTGTGTGTGTGTGTGTGTGTGTGTGTGTGTGTGTGTGTGTGTGTGTATAATCACCAAATGAATTGTACCACTACACTTTTTTTTCACATTTGTTGTCAAAATGCATTTTTTGTAATTTCTTTATCATTGTTTCTCACTGGTTTGAGCCTTGAAATGGTCTGATGTGATCAGGGCTCTATCCTGCAGTTGACAAATTAAAATAAAAGGAAATGTGTAGCACTTTACAATCTTATAGCATCAGCACAACAAGGTTACTTAGGTTTACCAAGAAAGTAGGACAGCCTGCAGTAATATGCATCACACTATAACATTAAATGCATAGAGCTGTCAACAATATACAAGACAGCAGACACAACTGGGAGAACACTGTACACAATACTACCCTTATTTCAAGTGAACTGGGAAACTGTGAACTGATGACCCATACTCTGCCACGTAGTTCCTCTAGCTTGACAGGCAATGCTGATAATTATAAGCACACAGAAAGAATTATTACTGCAGGCAATGGGCACAGTACAACAGCATGTTTGCAGTGTATGTATAAGCTGTGCATTGGTACTGCATGCAATGGGCACAGTACAACAGCATGTTTGCAGTGTATGTATAAGCTGTGCATTGGTACTGCATGCAATGGGCACAGTACAACAGCATGTTTGCAGTGTATGTATAAGCTGTGCATTGGTACTGCATGCAATGGGCACAGTACAACAGCATGTTTGCAGTGTATGTATAAGCTGTGCATTGGTACTGCATGCAATGGGCACAGTACAACAGCATGTTTGCAGTGTATGTATAAGCTGTGCATTGGTACTGCATGCAATGGGCACAGTACAACAGCATGTTTGCAGTGTATGTATAAGCTGTGCATTGGTACTGCATGCAATGGGCACAGTACAACAGCATGTTTGCAGTGTATGTATAAGCTGTGCATTGGTACTGCATGCGATGGGCACAGTACAACAGCATGTTGGCAGTGTATGAATAAGCTGTGCACTGGTGCAGTTCATGTTACAAAAAAGAGCAAGAAATAATAATAGGATGTCATTATAGAGACTAAATATACTACCCCAAGTATCCAAAGGGGCATTGACAGTGGAGTTGTGATGGTAATTAGGATGTCCACATCATTTGGGGACTTGACTATGGCTCCTAGTTTGCAGTCATCTGCAAACTTCATTAGCCAGAGGCCTTCTGTGTTAGCCTGTACTTCAGAGAAGTAGATACCAAACAGGAGATGTCCCAGGACTGAACCCTGTGGTATTCCACTTGTCACTGGTTTGAAGTCAGATTTGGAGTCTGCATCTTTTACAGTGTGGGTTCTGTCAGTGAGCCAGTTGGCAACCCATCTTGTGACATAGGGATTTATACCTAGTTTAGTGAGTTTAGCTATAATTCCAGAATGGGGGATGGTGTCAAAATGCTTGGCGAGGTCAAGATAGGCTGTGTGAACCACCTTACCCTTGTCTACGGCTTTGAAGACTGCCTCGAAGAAGTCAATCAGGTTCAGAAGGCATGACCTGCCTTTCACAAACCCGAACTGGGTGGGCTCCAGAGTTTGGAGCTTACCAATGTCTTTGTTTATGAGTTCCATGATGATACGTTCCATGGCCTTGCAGACCAGGCTTGTCAGACTAATAGGTCAATAGTTTGCAGGATCAGTGGTGGCTCCCCCTTTGTGGAGTGGGATAACTGTTGCTGTGCGCCATTCAGTGGGCACAGAGCCTGACGTGAGACTATGACTGAACATGGTGCTTAGGTGGGGAGCCACTTCGTTCTGAAGTTCATGTAAAATGCAGCCTGGGATGTTGTCCGGTCCCATAGATGCTGTGTTTTTGGTTTTAGAGTGCAGCTTTTACCTGCATAGATGTGATTACAGGGACTCTGCATTCTTCCTGTATAGATATGGGCCCTTTAGGGGGTGAGAGGGGGTAAAGTTAGCACTGAGCCTATCTGCCAGGATGTTGGCAATATCAGCTGGTTCTGTAATTTTCATGCTGTTGTGTTGTAACTCAGAGCAGATCTGAGTGTTGCCATTGAAATTCTTGACATAGCTATAGAATGCTTTGTGGCTGCCCTTAGAATCAGTGGCAATTTTGTTTTCGTAGCTAGCTTTGGAGGGTCTTATAAGGGATCTCAGCTTCTTACTGAGGTTGACCAGGGAGCTCCTCCACTCATGGGATTTTACTCTCTTTAGCAACAGTTTTTTCCCTCTATTGTAGAGTTTGTTTATGGCAGGAGACCACCATATTGGCTTCCTTTTTTTGGAGGATAGCATCTTGGTTCTGTTTGGGACAGCACGATCCATGCACTCATGTAAGTGCTTATAGAGTGCATTTATGTAGGATTCAGCAGTCATAACTGTATTGTCCATCTGCATGGGTATCATGAAGTTCACCACTCCTGTCTTAAGAAGCAAGAAGTTGACTTTGGAGAAATTTTTTACCGTGGTTTCCTTAATGGTGGGTGGGGGCAGGATGCGGATATCTAGGGTGATTAGCTTATGGTTGGATCTGACCAATGAGGAGTTGACTTCATTTGTGGAACTCTGGTCACTCATGTTGGTAATGACCAGGTCTAGGATATTGTTGCCCCTGGTGGGGATGTGGATAAGTTGATACAGGGTATTGGAATTAAAGCATTGAGCAAAGGAGTTGTTACATGAGTAGTTTTCCCAGTTAATGGTGGGGTAGTTGAAATCGACCATTATTAGGGTGTTTGGTTAAACCCTAATATTTTCCAGTATATCAAGAAAAGAGGACTGGGTATCCTGGGGCATGGTGGGGGATCTGTAGCAAGCTACAATTTGGATTGCAGTTTTGCCCAGAGTTAGTTGCACTTGGATAACCTCAGATGCATTATGCTGCGCAACTAGCCTGGACGTGTGGATATCCTTAATGAATATGGACACACCTCCGCCTTTGGTGTTCTGGTCCAGATTAGATGGCTGAAAAGTGTGGTATGAATTATAGCCTGGCAATTCAGGCGTGCTCCCTAGAGCCTTGAACCAGGTCTCAGTCACTGCACAGATATTGATGATCTCCATTTTAAGGAGTGCCTCGAGTGAGTGCATTTTGAGATTTAGACTTCTAGCATTGAGTAGCATTACCCTCAGTTTTTGCTTGCCTGTTCCTGTTATGGTGGTGAATTTGTCATTTGAACCTTGCCTAAAAAAGACACTATAGAGGTGGCAAGACTCTTAGCCAGTATCCAGAATCCCAGGGGTGACAGGTGCAGGCCATCTCTGGCAAAGCATCGTGGTCTGTCGACCATGTCGTCCCAGGCAGACAGATACTGGACCCCCTTAGAATGACACCAGAAGCTTAGCCAATTGTTGAAGTCAATCATTTTGTCCATGTACTGTGGTATCATTCTGGGTGATGGCAGGATGCTACTCAGGGCTAGGGTCATACCTGCCTGGGCTACAAGGTCAGAGAGCTCTTCCATGTCTCTTTTCATGTAGTCCAGGGAGGTACATCTCAAGACGTTCACACTAACATGGACAATGACAGAGTCATATGTGTACTTGTTGTGGAGTGACCTGAGTGCATGGGTTATGTGGTGGATCCTGACACCTGACAGACAGCTGACAGTAACCTTCTCCTTGTTTAGCCTGGTGAGTGGGACATCAATGTGCCTGACTATAGAGTCACCTATGACTAGTGTGTTGGGTACGTTGTTTTGTCTTATGGGCTGTGGTTTATTGGCACATTGAGTCTGTGGGCTATGTGTCATTTGGATTGTGTTGGGGGTGGAGGTTGCTTGCCTTTCTGCTTTGGAGGTCTCTGTTGCTTAAGCATATTGTTATTAAGAGCCTCTGTGAATGTTTTTGTGTTTCTATGTGTGGATTTTGGTGGTGTAGGTTTAGTGGGACTATGTGATGAGTGTGGTGTGGTGCAAGTGTTTACCTTCTCCTCTTGACTGTCAAGTTCAGTCTTGGTTGGAGAGAGCTTTACCTCCAGTTTGGATAGATAAGTGCATCTCTCACAGGTTGTGGTGTTGGGTGGTAGGAGGAGAGTGTTGTCTGTGCACATGAGGCAGTTGCTACATTGCCCCAATATGCCTATATTCATCAGATAGACAGGAGAGAACACTGGGAGCTGACTATTGGATATGCCTGAATAAAAAACTACTTTCCTCCAGACAAGTGAGGAAAGTGAGTATAACAGCTGTTTTTTCTCTAAGCAAGTGAGGAAAGTAAGTACAAAAACTGTTTTCCTCTAGGTAAAGAGGAAGGTTGTTGTAGTAATCTGTAGCTTATTTAATGCTAACAACAAGTTCTGAACAAGTGCTGAGCACGAATAAGCAAATTCAAGTGCTAAAACTAAGAATCTGTACCTGGATCTTGTGGTAGATAGGCTACCTAGTGCTTACCACTCCCCCTGAGAAGCTAGAATGCTTCCCTCCAACACAGAAAGGCTTGAGGGGCTCAGAAGCTTACAAGCAACCCTGGATACAGCAAATCTGTATCTGGACTAGACTAGTTACAGGAAAGGTGGGAAACAAGAGCAAACATGGGCTTTTAAACCAGAAGGTTGAAAGAGATGAAAAAACTGCCCAAACGGCCAATAAACTACAATTTCTGGGCCAGAAACCACTCTTGTGGTAGATATGCTACCTAGTGCTTACCACTCCCACTGCTAAGCTAGAAGGCTTCCCTCCAACACAGAAAGACTTGGGGTGCTCAGAAGCTTACAAACAGTCCAGGATACAGCAAATCTTTATTTGTACTAGACTAGTTACAGGAAAGATGGGAAGCAAGCACAAACACAGACTTTTAAACCAGTAAGTTGAAAGAGATGGAAAAACTGCCAAACGGCCAATAAACAACAATGTCTGGGCCAGAAACCACTCTTGTGGTAGGCTACCTAGTGCTTACCACTCCCAGTGATAAGCTAAGATAAGCTAGAAGGCTTCCCTCCAACACAGAAAGGTGCTCCATTCCCACTCCATTCCCGCTGCACATATCCATTATGTGACCATACCTAAACCCATAGTTAGGGAAGGAAATACACTGCAGCAGGACATCCACAGGTCATTTTAGGGCCTATAAAAGTCCTTTCTGCAAGACAAATCAAAATGCATCACTGGCAAGGATGAGAGAAGGGGGCATAAATCAACACTAAAAGGGACCAGTGAGAGAGGCTGTGACAGATGGGTATGACACAAGCTGTACCCAAAGGTTCCCTATTATATCAGCAAATGCTTAAAATAGCAAATGCTCTTTTATTGACAGCTTTAAATCAAAAGTGTGAAATCCCAAACACACGAAACAGTGATTTTTTTCCCAGGGAAAAAAATCATTGGTCTGTTTTCGGGACTTTGGCGTTTCCTCCACTGTGGTGCGATTTTGGAGTTGGTATATTTAAGTATGGGAGGTGTGGAGTTGGTATATTTAAGTAGGGGGCACAGACCCCCACATCGGGGGTGAGTGGAGCAAAGCCCCCTACTTTATTTTGTGTTTTTTTTTTCCAGAGCAGCAAATTTTTTCCCTGGGAAAAATTTGCTGTTCCGTGTGTTTGGCATTTTGCGGTTTCAATCTTTTGCTGTTATAATATAAACCCGTTCCCAAATCAGGCAACCATAGGCCTTGAGCATCCAGGAAATTATGTGAATTACCAAGAAAATGTTAGAGAAGATTACATGTCCTCAAAATGCAGTCACTATTATGCACTACAAAAAAAAAACTGATGATGCCAATAACAGGCACCAGTAAGACTGCAAGTCAGTGGTCTGTACAGTGGAAAATGAAGGAATTGAGACTTTCCTTGGGTCTTTTTTGGTGCATTTTTGGCTCCATCTACCTGCCATTTCATTGATCTACCACTGTGCCAAGGTAATTTGTTCTCATTATGAACAACAAATAAAACAAAAAATGTGAACCAAATAAAAATAAACGACCAATAAACCAGGATCCACCACAGAATTTAATCCAAACTCTCTCTAGCGCCTCGGCAAATGCCTTCCAAGGAGAATACAAGCAGAAAAACACAAAACAAGCACCACACATTTATACAATAAAATTAATCAACCTATTCTAACAATTAAACAATTAAAACACCTAAATGGATAACTGGTGCCAGAGCCACGGCCTAAAGTTAAATGCCAAAAAATGCATAGTCATACCCTTCGGGAAAAACAAGGTTACCCCTAGCTACCAAATAGGTGGCAATCCACTGAGCACAGAAGAAGTTATCAGGGACCTGGGGACCCAGGTTGATAGTAGTCTGTCATTCGACACCCATGTAGCTAAAGTAGTTAGGAAGACCTTCTACATTGCCCACCTTATCATGAAGGGATTCTCATCTAGATCAAGGGAGGTCATAGTCTCCCTTTACTCATCACTCATCAGACCAATGATTGAGTACAATGCCCCATTGGAATGTATCTGACCCGACACTTGCAGCAGCTGGAGAGGCCACAAAAGTTCCTCACCAAAAGGATAAAGGGTCTCAAAAATCTGTCCTATGCTGCCCGACTGAAAGAACTCCAGCTCTATTCAGTCGCTTACCGCTTGCTCAGAGGTGACCTTTGCCTAACATACAAGGCCATGTCAAACCCAGATTTGATGAATATGCTTCACCTCAAAAAATCTAGATCCATCAGAGCCACAAGGGCGGAAGACTTAAACCTCGACAAGGCTATTAATAGGACGTGCTGGAGGGATAGATTCATCACCCAGAGACTCCCTATGCTGTGGAACAAAATCCCAGTACATGTGAGGCAGAGCACCTCGCTGGCCTTGTTCAAGAGAAATCTTGACCAATGGATGGGAGATCGCAGATTTACCCCAGGGATTACCTCAGTGTCACTGCTCGACAGAGGCACAGCAAAATAATGGGTATAGTTCCCCATACTAAAGGGGTGGCGTAAGCCACAAAACGATGGGCTAGGCTTATAAATGCCCTCGGGCAGATAGCCTAGTATGAACCTATGAACCTATGAACCTATAATTAATTAAATAAAAACTCTCCAATTGCATTCTACGTTAATGCCACTAGGGGCTAAAGTGCCATATTTCAATATAAAAACTGTTTCCTTATACAGAAGTTTTTTTCTTTATATTAGTGCCATATTGAGCAACAGAGACATGTTCTAAAACAGTACCTAGCATATACTCTGTGGGTTACTATTATGATACTTTTTAAAGTGCATTGCAAGTGGACTTTCTAACTTTTCATTCCTAATATCCCTCACATGTTCCTGTAACCTGGTTTCAAAAGCCCTTTTACTCTTCCCCCACATAGAACATTCCACATGGGCATTTGAGTGCATACATAATACTTTCAGTATTACATGAAAACATACCTTTAGACTGAAAATTCTGTCCATTAATACACTGAAATGTTCTACTCACATATTGACATGTTATACATCTACCACAGGGATATGTTCCTACTAAGCTCAAATTTATATTCAAGCGTGCTGTAGGAGTAAAAAAATATAGCATGGACTAGCATATCCTTTATATTCTTGATTTTCTTTTTAATTTGTTCTCATTGCAGGGTGCTAGCTTCCAGTAATGTATCTATTCATCCTGGTAACTATCAAGACATTTGTAAATTTTTGTGACACCTCCCTTTGCATCTGTCTCTCAAGGGATAGCTGTATGATGGGCACATTGTGAGAAAGTCAATTGCTTCCATGACTGCCTCCAGAATGTACTCATTGTTCAACCAGGTAACATTCTGAATGGGAGACATGACCTCAAAAGCAGTCCTGCTGTCTTGGAAGCAGATGCTTTCCATCAGGTCTTCAGCCTTCACTGTTGATTACTGACAGAGCACATATCCTCAGGGCACATGCACCTGCCTTCAGTGAGAAGCAAACATCATAGACTCAATAGTAGTTTCCCTCCCCAGTCAGCTATTCCAGTTCCTGGGCCATTAAACAAACCCAGGTAACCTGGGATATAGTCGGGGCTTTATCTCTTCATACCATTGAGACAGCCTACCTTTGCAGATTTTTAACCTATTATAGGAACCAGACAGTGCAGCCCCTGGTTTTCAGAAACAATATGCTTGAAATGATCCATCACTGATAGAGCCTCAGAGGCTACCTGAATCCCAGAATGTTTTTTCTAAGACTGTCACATAAGCCTGACTAAAGGATGAAGGCCAGACTGCTGCACCATGGAAATTCCACTTTGGTGTCACCAAGTAATACTGTCAACATGGTGAATGTAGCTGAAACATGTACCGGTTATGTATGACAGGTTCTTGCGGTCAAAGCTTCACAAAGAGACTAGAAAGAGACTACTATTAACATCATCAGGGCCACTGAATGGTCCTGTTTTATGATACTGGACTGCACAGTGCTGTGCCCTGCTCCTGAAGGCACCACACAAGGAGACAGCTGCATTGCAGTCACTGTTCTGGTCTTTGACCATTCAGTGATGACTGTCACAAAGGGGGACATTCTTGGTGGAATTCAGAAAGGCTAGTAAATCCATTTCTGCAGTTTTTTTTTTTTTTGTAAATTAATGTAATACATAGTCATGATGCCTTGTATGGGGTAGACTTGACTTGTTCTCTACAATATTTTTGGAACATGTAACTACCTTGACTCACCTTTCTCCTTGAGTCTATGGTTGATGGTTTTAGGTGGCCATTAAATGTTACACAATCTGAAGGATGACATTTTTGGCACTGCTGCAGAAACAGGTACCATACAGATATACTAAAAAGAGTGATGTGGAGCAATGGAAGTTTAATGAGGTACATAACATGCTTCTTAATATCACTTTTGTGTTTTGATGATCAGACATTGGAAAACATGCCCATAACTCAAACCTCATTAAGATATGGCTTTGAACACCATAGCTTCATAGGTAGGTACTAGGCTATCTGCCCGAAGGCATTTATAAGCCTAGCCAGAATGTGTTGGCTTTTGCTGCCTCCTCAGATTAGTTCCCTGTGCCTCTGTTCAGCAGAGCCACTGAAGTGATCCCAGGGTAAACTTTGTTTCCCATCCACTCGTCAAGGTTTCTTTTGAAGAGTGTTAGCGAGGAGCTCTGTCTAATGTAGCTTGGAATCTTGTTCCAAAGCATGGGGAGTCTCTGGGACAGAAATCTATCCCTCCAGCACGTCCTATTTATTATTGTAGTGAGGTTTAGATCCCTAGAGCATGTGGCTCGAGGGGATAAGGTTTTCTTTAGGTGGAGCATGTCCATCAATTCTGGGTTGGACATGGCCTTGTATGTCAGGCAGAGATCATCTCTGAGTAGGTGGTATGCAACCCAGTACAGCTGGAGTTTCTTCAGTCAAGTTTCATAAGGCATCTGTTTGAGGCCAGTGATCCTCTTGGTAAGGTACTTCTGCGGTCTTTCCAGCTGTTGCAGGTGTCTTGTAAGGTACATCCCAAACGGGGCGTTGTACTCTATGTTGGGTCTGATGTGATGATTAGAGGGGTACAATGACCTCTTTTGATCTGGATGCAAACCCTTTTCTGATTAGGTGGGCCACGTAGAAGGATTTTCTAACCACTTTGGCAATGTGATTATCAAAGGTGAGATTACTATCTACTTGGGTCCCCAGATCCCTTATTACATCTTCTGTATTTAGGGGACTACCACCTATATGGTAGTTTGTGGGTACTTTGTTTTTTCCAAAGGGGATGACTATGCACTTTTTGGCATTTAGCTTAAGGCCATGATTTTGACACCAGGTATTTGTCTCAGTGAGGCCCTTTTGGAGGATGTCTGTGTCAGCCGGAGAGTCAATTATAGCCCCTAGTTTGCAGTCGTCTGCGAACTTGGTCAGCCATAGTCCTCCTGTGCTTGTCCTCATTGTTCATAGGCATTCCACAATGAATGGTCTTTTCATAGATCCAACTACCAGAAAGCTGACAGTTAAGAAGCAATCCATAAATGTGTACAATATGGCCTGTCACTGCCATCATACATGACTAGCACTTCACCACCCTGTTATGTATATTAAGAGTTATATATAATTACCAATCTGGAGCTGTTCATGGCTATAGTCTCCATAAGAAATCATTGTAGCTGCAGTCCATAACTATATCCTCTAGTGGTGTCTTAACTTACCTGCCTGTTTACCAATGGAACCCCATTCTTATGTCTTACCATTGGCCCAGTCATCTCAGAGTCTCAAACATCAATATGTTTTTGTAGTTATACAAAAATATGAGGTCAAGTCTGACTCTTGCATCATGGAATTATGAAGCATATACCTTTAACTGTAAGTTACCATGAAAAAAATAATGGCAAACTGCAACCCTGCACTGCCTTATATGGATATGAATGGATTTTTTTTCCACTACTGTACCTAGTATAATATGAATCTGCTATAAGGATTTTAGAGACATTTTGGTGAGAATGCATTAGATAATGGTCAACAAAGATGTAGATGTATGTTCCTGAACCATACCATGCTTTGGTCAATACTTATCTCCACCCTAGATCCCTCATGTTGCAGCTAGATATCCGTTTCCTCATTTTATGATCTCTATTACTCTTATGTTCTATATTATGTGGGATATATATTGCATTTATGCACTAGTACATTGACTTTCCTGTCTTCTTTCTTTGCTAACAACAATTAGCCTTAACTAACTTAGCCTTCTCCTTCATACTTGGAGCCTCACGTATTCCTTGATCTGTACTGTTATCCTCACATTTTTATATCTTTTCCCAGTATTCACCCTTTATCCCAGAACCTGCATGCCCAGTTTTCTACATTTATTCAGTCACTAGGGTTACTGTCACACTTATACGTTCATAGGTACTTACTAGGCTATTACTCTGTGAGGATCTTAAGAAGCCTAGCCTTGCATTCCCAGGGTAGCTTTTAGCCCTTATATTTAGTGTACAAATAACCCAGAGGCAGGCATAACAAGGATATGTTGGGACATTTACTTACTGTCCATATCCATTTGGGTCGTGGGTAATAAACATGGTGTAAATTTGAGTTTCTCATCCATTTGTCCAAATTATGTTTGAATAGAGTAAGAGAAGAACTTTGCTTTACATGGAGTGGAAGATAGCTCCATACAAGAGCAAACCTTGACCATGGTGAGATATATCTTAAGTGAACTAGAATGCCTTTTCTATAGATAAGTTTACATCAGTAAGGCAAAAAGTTCATCATTTTCTTTTCAACATTCAACTTATGTCATGTTTTTCAACCAAACTATATATCATATGGAGGTTACTGCTAAAGGTTGTGAATAAGGTTTTTTCATATTTGAAATCTATCACTAAGTTTAACATTTATGAGCAAAGACATTAAAACAAAAAGTTTCACTATTTTTATAGAGTGCTATAAAACAGTGTATAGAACGGCCATCAGTACATGGCAGATTCCTTTGATATCATCACCAAATTAAAAAGCATAAAAGTTTTTGAAGATATTGTTGTGATTCCTGCAAAGATGGTTTTAGAACATACATCACATACTTTTATAGTGAAAATTTGAATTATCTAAAATTAGACTACTGTGGCTTCAGTAAATTTTAAATTTCGAAACAACTTCTTTCAGTATTATGACGAGTTATACTGACAGAAAGAAGGAGTGGTCATGAGAACAGTTATGGCTCTTATGTATGTAAATTTGTTTACTGTATCATAGGAGAAGTTGTGTTTTTTATTCTGGGCATTGGAATTTTATTGATTTTTTATTATATTTTATATTTATATTTTTTATTATTTGGAAATGTGAATTTTGAAATCATTTAATTGCACATTAATCAATATTCACACTGGTTAAAGTTTACAACGACATATAATTTATACCAAATAAACTTCTTAGCTGTTTGTAAATCATGTAATTGTTTATTTATTCTTTTTATTTTTACATTTGTTTACTGGGAGAGTCCGACTGGAAAAACCCATTTTCAACAGAGGCCAGGGGAGAAAAGATCCACATAGTAACAATAAATAATAACAATATTAACATAATGATACTTTTTATATACTGTTAAAAAAATTATGGTAATCTTGTAGTATAAAGTACATATACAGTAGGTAAAATTGGGTAGAGTTGGCTAAAGTGTTTAGGAAATTACAGCAATACAGATGTGAAAAATAGGAAAGTTTGATCCTATGGTACTTATCGTGACTTGTGGCTTTCATTGGTCTATGGTAATGTAGAGAACTTAATTATGAAGTGTAATATACAATTTGGTGTAAATAAAGGGAGGCTAGAATAAATAATATATATTGTAGCACTTTCTTTTCATTTATATTAATGACAAGAGAAAGGCAGAGTGAGGAAGCTCAGGATGAGAAGATAGAGGGAAAAGAAAAAGATTTTGATGGTGAAGATGGGTTAGAGAAGATGTTTTTGTTTAAGTTAGTGTGATAGTGGATAGGAAAGATAAGAAAAAATAATAGAAAAGTGTACATGTGACATAATAGCATGTTGTCAAGATAGTTTTATGAGAGCGTCAGAAATACTTATATTTGTTCATAGCTAGTCTGGGCAATTACATGAACAGAGCCATGAGTGAGATAAATGAGTTTTGAGTAGTTTTTTAAATTGGGTTGAATTGGGAGTGGTTCTAACAGATTGACGTAGCGGGTTCCAGGTTTTAGCAACATGGCAGTGTTTTTAGAGTTAGTGACTTGTAATAGTGATTTGTTTCCTAGGGTTACCACCTGTCCGACTTTGCGAGGGACAGTCCCTCTTTGGGCTGTTGTGTCCTGCAAAAAATTTGTAAAAATGGCAAATGTCCTGAGATTTTAGGGCAAAATTATTCCTATATTTTATGTAATAGTTGCATAAAACAGTTATTCTGTATCTGAAACACCTAAATGTTATAAGAAACAGAATATGCAACTAAAATGTTACAAGAATAAGCTTTTATGTAGGCAAAAAAGTGAAGTTCTGTCCTTTGTACTGGCCGTGGGTATGTTTTGGCCTGCAAAATCTGCCGTTTGTACCAAAAATGTCCCACTTTGGGCATGTGAAAAGGTGGCAACCCTATTGTTTCCTGAGCGAAGTATACGTATGTTAGAGTATGGTTGTAGCATATTTAGGAGAGCTGGAGTTTTCTCAGGTTGATAAAGTAGTTTGTGGGCCATAGTTAACTGGTTATAAGCTATGGCCCACAGACTACTGTATCAATACTGCCATTAATCAAAAGGACATTTTGAGCAGCAGTTATTTGTCCATTGACAGTCTGCACCAATTTTTCGCTTAGGAAGAATGCTGTAAAGGGTCAGGTAGTTAAGGTTAGTAGAGTGACAGCAAGGGATGACCCTTATATTAAGTAAAAAAAAAATCTGTTAACAAATTTGTTGACAGAGGTTATCCTGCATGTTTAGTACAACTATTTATGATGTAACTAATCAAAGGCAAGATAAGTATAAGGCTATTATACATTCAAAAGAGGTCAGTATCCAATCTAAAGTGATTAGGTTTGTGAAAAGCATGGCTATGAGTTTGACTTTTGCTATAGATACTTAAACCATCAACAATATTATTAAAATAACTGGAGAATGCAACCTGGGTTTGAGGAAATAGAAAATACTGCTTGCATGTCCCACACATTTATCAATAGCTATACTAGGAATTTAAAGAAAATATTATAAACTAAAAGCTATGGCTGAATTAATGTCAGAATGAATGGAATGTTTGGGTGTGGAGGTTGCTAACGGTGCCAATATTTAAATACAGGGTATGAATGTTGGGTTATAAATGGAAAAAAAGTATGATTTACTGAGTTATTTCAACTGGTTATCCATAGCTATTGCTATGTTTTTACCTGCACTTAGAGGTGTACATTTTATGTTGGCAGAATGATTGGAATATTACAACCAAGAATGCTTGCTTGCTATACAAACAGAACATTCAAGCAATGCATTGTACAAGCACTCAAACAAATGTGCAAGTTAAGAAATAGCCTTTTTTATAAGAACCCAAGAGGTACCAATAAAGACACAGAGCTGTATTATAGACAGTCTGAATGGAAGGAAATTGGATGCTTAATATCTTTTAGAGTCTAAGTAATAGGATATTTGATTGTTTTTTGGGCCAATCATAAGGGGATTGACAGCCATGACCTTAACCAGTTTGCAGTCTCACCAATCAGTGTTAGACACCTTGTGACATACTCAGCCCCTCACAAATCAAAATATTATCTCTTTATCTCTATCTCTATCTCCTTCTGTCTGAGGGGCACAGATACATACATTAAACAGACATCATACTGCTGGACCTACGAAAAGCATTTTAAAAACACCATCTCCAACTCTAGCTTAGAAATGAGCTTTATTTTTTAATCTCGACAACAAGAAGAGTACCTATTTCATGAGAACCCAGGAAACAATTGTAGAGCAACTGCTCATCCATGATCTTTATGCTCTTTCATGCATTAAAACTCGCATGCATGTTTTGATAAGAGCCAGTGTTGTTTTCCTCAGAGTTCCAATGAAGCTTTCAAACCTGAGGCCTTTCTCACTTTCTTCAGAATTAGAGGTTTTCAAGACCACAGTAGCATTACCTGTCTAAGCCCAGGTATGCATCAAATTTACTAACTGTAATTAAAAGAAGGACCATTAAATATCCATGAAATGCCTGCGACTCTAGAAAACATCTTGTTCATGAACTTGACAAGTAATGTCCTGTTGAAGCAAATGTTACTGGCTGACTGGAAAATATGCTACAATTATAACTGATCACAAATAAATAATCCCCTGATGTAACAATCTATAAAGAAATTTTACTTAATTTAACTCACAGGTCTTCCTGGTAATTTCAAAATAGTTAGTAAACTTTCTTCTGAGTAGGTTTTCTTATTTGAATTATTAGGCTATTTTGCAACATCCATTCATTCACAACCCCTTTTTCCCCATTTATGCTCAATGCGTCAGGGTGTCACTTCAACAGTGACAATCATCTAGAGTCTAGATTCACACCACAGGATGGCTAGCCCTGCCATAGCTCTTCATCCATACCACACACTCACACTTATGGCCGATTTAGGGTACCCGATCCACCTACTGCTTGTCTTTGGAATGTTGGAGGAAACTGGAACACAGGGAGGATGTGCAGACTCTGCACAGACGGTACCTGAGCCAAGAATCGAACCAGAGAACCTCTTGCTGTGAAGAGACAATGTTATCCCCTGTGATACTGTGCCACCCACACTAACATGGCTTATATACATGTAACAAGGTCAGGCAACCATAGTTTTTGAATGACGAATGTTGTTTTTGATCATCCTTGGTAGGCTTTATGTGCTTGTTCAAAAATTTTATTGACAGAGTAGCTTTTGGATTAATTAGTTTAATTCCCGAAAATATGACAATTTCATGTACTGACAAAGTTTTTTTTTACCAGTTGATATGGGGTTTGACTGTTTAGTTTATACAGGTTCATAGCTACTTACTAGGTGACCGATCCATGAAAACATGACAAAGTGCATCCAAAATAGGAGAGAACAGTCACAGGTGGGATCCACCAGCAGAATTATGGATGACTAACAGAGAGGATTTCCCAGCATCTCTGTGTTGGGGAAAGGCAAGTGCCACATTCCAAATGGGATGTTTGCATATCCCCCCTTCTGTCTTTTGGTAGTCTTTATGAGACTTGTTTCTTGTTGGGAATTTCTTAAAAGTACCTTGACAAAACCTAGAGTGGCATTCTGTTTGTTATTATTCACATACACTCACCTCTGCTGAAAGCCTATATGTATTAACCAGTCTGCTAAAAATTAATGGCACTTTCATTGACTTTGTATAGAAAAGAGCTGCTATTTATATAGGTATTATGCATACACTTGCTCTCACACTGCACTGAATGAACCATAGTATGCATTAACAATACACTTACATTCTTTTGGTAAAATCCAATGTCTTATCTGCTTAAAGTTTATTTCAAACTCAGTGCCCATTCCCTACACAGTATCCGTCTACATTTATCCCTTCAAAATCTAATTGTCATCTTCCTTCTTATTTATGCAATATGTTGATATCTGTTTATGCATTCACCCTCAATTAATCCGAGAACTCGAGTAATGCTCAGATGACAGTATCTTAGACAAAGTGACATGGTTACACTACACGATACATCTACTCATTTGATCATTAATAATCTCACTCACTCTCTCTTTCTTTCCTTCCTTCATTCCTTCATTTATTCAGTTATGCTCACTTTATACTAGGCAGGGTTTGTTGGGAGAAGTAGTCAATCCCAGCATTTAATGAGTGTATGCGAAAAGATCTAATCCTGGCTTGAATGCTAAATTTGGACAAATGGATGGGTAATCATAAATTCACCCCCCCCCCCCCCCCAGTTTCACTCCCCTATCCCTCAAGGATATGAGAAACATGCAAATGTCCCAACATATCCTTGTTTGGCTTATATCTGGGTAATTTGTATACACAACATAACAGGTAAAAACTGCCATGGGAACGTAAGGCTGGGCTTCTTAAAATCCTCACAGATCAATAACCTAGTAACTACCTAAGAAAATAGCAACCTAAATGTTTTCACAAAATGCATAGTTTTCACAATATTTGCATTCAAAAAAAGTTCTTTCAACTGAATGAAACTTATTCTTTCAAGAATATCATACATACATAGGTCTTTTTGGATTTAGGTATGTATTGATGTTATAACTTTGATTTTTGTCACACAGATATATATTATTTATATGTTAATAACTATATTTGCAAATGTTATGAGCATACAATCAACAAACAGAACAAACATTTACAACCCTGGCTGTTTTCTTTGTTTTTTTTATCTCCCTTCCAACTAGCCATCAGCCCTCCCTGCTTGTAGGCCTTGAGTCCATTCATACCTTATCCAGTAAGGATTCACTGCTGGATTACACAAGAGCCAACTATATGGAACTGTCATCCAGGCAGACGTGAATATGTCTTTTGTTCCATTCTGCTTCTAACTTCCACATTACCTTGGAGATCATAGATGTGAAAGGATAATATTACCTCTAATTTCGGACTCAAACCCTAGACCTCCAGTGTACTGTACTGGTGTCACTGTCAGTGGACAGATTACAGCCCTAGACAAAGGAGTGTTGATTTCTCTTGAAGAGCTTTATATCCTTACAGCTAGGAAAGCCCCACCATGGAGATTAAGGTCAAATTACACACACACACACACACACACACACACACACACACACACACACACACACACACACACACACACACACACACACACACACACACACACACACACACACACACACTCTCACTCTCACTCTCACTCTCACACACACACACACACACACTCTCACTCTCACTCTCTCACACACACACACACACACACACACACACACACACACACACACACACACACACACACACACACACACACACACACACAGACACACACACACACACACACACACACACACACACACACACACACACACACACACACACACACACAAAATGCCCTTTGCTTAGGCGCATTTAGAATAATAGAAGTGAAAGGATAATATTATCTTTCGTTTGTGATTCACACCCTAGAAATCCAGCATATCACACTGGGCCACTGATGCTGGACCAACAAGATTCTGTGGACAGTTAGGTTTTAAATTTTCCCCTTAAGAGTTTTATCCTTTCAGCTGCTATGGGGTGAGGTATGTCCTCAGGGTCCAGCCTAACCTCCCCTGATTGAGTCCTGCAAGATGATTCAAGTAATTTATAATTGGTCCCTAGGCTACAGAACTACCCTGTAGCTTCACACCAGCTTGGCTACATTAGTGATAGTTCAGAGATGAATAGTATTTTCTACCAAGCCTATACTCTTCCCCTTTGACCTAATATAGGCACTTGCATCATTATATACCTCTTCCTGTGCATGCATGCTTCCATGTATGTTCAGCACAGAGTCTACCACCATCAGCTTTGTAAAGCCAAACACACATCCTCACTAAGTGCTTCATAATATGCACCTGCTCTCCACTACATACCGGTATGGCAGTGAACAAGCCATGTCCTTCCCCTTAGCATGGCTGAGCTAGCGTTGGCCAACCTTCACTTGCTGGCTCCTCCAGGGCCTGCCAGCTAGTTGAAGCTGTGTCATACGAGTCATTGGCATGGCCTTATTTATTTGCACCACTGAAATGACAAAACCCGGTTATCTTATCTCAAATTATAAGCAAAGTTGATAAGGGAATTTATTGAAATGCACACAGGATTCAGTATAAGTTGGGACCGATGATGAAATGCATTGCAGATTAACAGCTATTGAGACACAATCCAGTGCTTATTGCATTTTGACACTCATTTTTAAAACATCTTAATGTTTTCTTGTGTAGTGAGGTTGTTCTTTACAATCTTTCTATGAAACATATGGGTTTTTAATGTGTTTGTAGTGTGGTGTTTGTGCAGTGGGAAGGTAGAGGAAGCAAGCAGAGGATGTACTAGTTTTCAGATTTAGGTTACATTTGAAATAACAAAAAAATGCTGGATTTGTTATTAATATTGCCTGTGGCAAAAAGGTACTGTATCCAGACAGAGGCACACCTGCTGAGGTCATTTATGAGTAGGGTAGTTCATGCTGTGAGTTTGTTTCCTCATCTATTTTTTGCCACATCAAACAAGCAGCTCTCACATAATTTTATTAATTATTCTTCAACCAACAAATATCCCCTTTTCACACACATCCAAACAAAAATCCAAATAAAATGATGTCAAACAAAAGACTACTTCTATAAAATCCTCATATCTACCATACATCCCTCATAGCTCTAAGAGCAGAAAATATTAAAATAATATACAATTCTCATTAAATATCTTCTTTTAAGTAACCAGAACACTGTATATAATGCTCATATAGAAACAAGATCCAACTACCTCAAACATAAATTACCTAAAATTAAAACAATCACTTTCAATCTATCCTAACAAAGCATGTATTATTAACTTCCAATAATCATGTTAATACTCTTTCTAACAATTACTAGAAATAAATCCTCACAAAAATTCTGAAAATCTATCCAGACACCAAATATTAGCAAGATAACAAAGACTGCCCATTTGTCACACTAGCTTTCACTGAACAAGCTACTAAAATTAAATTTCAATAAATCTTTAGCTGTACTAAAATTAACGCGCTACTCAGATCATACAGATAAACACATACCATCTTTCTATCCACCTCTTCAGCATACCTCCCAACCTTGTAAATATAATAAAACTAAACCTCATCTTATTAGCAGATGATATGCAACTAAATCCAACCTTCATTCATCCACATCCACAATAATTCAGATGTGGTCTTAGGTAACTTTAGGTTAGCCAGCCCCTCTAAGCAACCTTGGTCAAATGGTAAAGGGCTGATAAATCTTATCCTTTTGTAGCCTATGGCAACTAGATTGAAAACATAATGCTTTCATGGAATATGACATCCCAGGCATACTGGTCATCATTGCAACAGGGATGAAAAATCACATGACCCTAGCCCTGAGCAGCCTCATACCATCATCCAGAATGATACCACAGTACAAGCAGAAAATGACTGATTTCAACAATTGGCTAAGTTTCTGGTGTTATTCTAAGGGGATCCAGTATCTGTCTGCCTGGGATGACATGATTGACAGACCTCGATGCTTTGCCAGAGATGGCCTGCATCTGTCACCCCTGGCCTTCCAGATACTGGCCAAGGATCTTGCCACCCCTATAGTGCCTTTTTAGGCGGTGTTCCAAAGACCAAATTACCAACATAACAGCTACAAACAAATGCAATCTGAGGGTCATGCTGCTCAATGCTAGAAGTCTAAATCTTAAAATGCACTCGCTCGAAGCACTCCTTAAAATGGAGAACATCAGCATTTATGCTGTATCAAAGACCCGGTTCAAGGCAGCAGAAAGCACCCCTGCACTACCAGGCTATAACTCATTCCACACCTTTCGGCCCCAGAACTTGGACCGAAGCTCCAAAGACAGTGGTGTTTCCATATTCATAAAGGATGTGCACACCTCCAGACTGGTAGCCCAACATAATGCATCAGAGATACTTCAGGTGCAGCTAACATTGCATAAGACAGCGATTCAGGTCAGGTCCCAAGACTCACACTCCACATTCCTAAGCACTCTGGAGAATATTAGGGTACAAAACAGAAAATATCCCAAACAAGACAGCTCACGGATAAAGAGCCTCTGCAGAGCACAAAAATATCCAAAACGAACTGAATGAGGCTCACCACAGCAATAAGAATAAAACCAACGATTTATTGATCTTACAAAGTCACAAACTGCAGTAATAAAATAAGTAAGCGCTTTCACGTTACTAATGTCTGAAGAAGCATTCTAGTAACGTGAAAGCGCTTACTTATTTTATTACTGCAGTTTGTGACTTTGTAAGATCAATAAATCATTGGTTTTATTCTTATTGCTGTGGTGAGTCTCATTCAGTTCATTTTGAATATTAGGGTACAACCTAACACTTCTTATACTAGGTGACTTAAACTACCCCTCCATTAACTGGGAAAACTACTCATGTACCAATACACTTGCCCAACGTTTCCTGGAATTCATTAATTCCAATGCCCTGGACCAGCTCATTCTTACCCCCATTAGATGTAGCAATAGCCTTGACCTGGTCATTACTAACATGGGCGACCGTTGCTATACACCAATAGTCAACTCCTCCCTGATTAGATACT
>NC_056742.1:107447999-107450499 GCF_019279795.1 Protopterus annectens | reverse complement strand
ACAGATAATGTATGACTGTTATATGAAATTACTTCATCTCTGTCTTCTTGTCAGTGTACAAAGTGTTATAATTGGCTATCAAACTATACAAGTACCTTATTTATTTGCACTAGCCAAGGAGAGTTCTTTCTTCAGGCTTCCACTAAAAAATAGGCCTCAGCCCAAAGGACAACCACATAATCAAGGCATGAATACATTTAAAAAAATAATTACATATACCATCATCAGAAACACTCTTGCACCTTCATCTGTCTCAAATGATCACTGCCTGAACCTCACAAGTTGGTGGACTATTTAAACTTTATTCCTTAAAACTTTGATAAGATGCTTATTAAAATCTTAAAGCAGCTCCTTAGCATTCTTTGCCTCTCACTCATATCAGCTTTCCTCTTTTCTCCTATATATATATATATATATATATATATATATATATATATATATATATATATATATATGTATGAAGACATTGCTTATATTTTTAACATCTGTCACCACTTCTTTGCCCATTTCCCTTTGGAATCTGTAATAAGGTTAACTGTCCTTTTCTTAATTAACTCATTTTCTCTCCCAGTATAATGTTATTTTACAATCTTCTTCTTCTTTTGGCTTTTTCCCGGTCAGGGGTCGCCACTGCGGATCACCTGTCCTCTCATGATTGGCAGTGGAGTTTTATGGTGTTGAGTTGCCAGCCCAGTGCTCAACCTTCCACAGAAGGTGCACACATGCACACACTCACACCTAGGGCCAATTTAGAGTGTCCAATGCACCTACAGCATGTCTTTGGGATGTGGGAGGAAACTGGAGTGCCCGGAGGAAACCCACACGACCACAGGGAGGACATGCAGACTCCGCACAAAAGGCACCCCAGCCGAGGATAACCTTATTTTACAATATGACCACTATTTGTTTCCAATAGACTTTATTTATTGTTTTTGTTTACCAGGCAAGATCTCCATTTTTTAGTGGAGGCCTGGGGAGGAAAGCTCCAATACAGTGCAGTGCAATACAATATAATTGCATATTGGCGATGGCGTCTAACATAGTTACTCTATACTTAAGCATAGGAAGTGGCAGTTTTATACAGCACATACGTAAACATGGAGAGCAAGAAAACATTAGTGGAATTATATACAAACAGACACGGTCTTAAAAGCAGTTCTTCATTACATTATTGACACAGTATTCAAAGATCTTGTAGGTTTGAATTTTATACAGTTACTTTGTTTTATAAGGGATAAAGAGTTTGGCAAGGGGAACAGTTAGAGGAGAGAAGAGTGATTTAATCAGACAGAGAGCATTTGCTGCACTACAAGTTGAGTAAATGTGTTTTTAGTTGATGTTTGAAAGATTTCACTGATTGTTCTTGTCTAACTGTTAGGGGGATGACATTCCAGGTTTTGGACACCGTCAGAGTATAGGGAGCAGCCAGCTAAGCTATTAGGTTTGGATTTAAGTAGTAGGGCTTTGTTGGAAGAATGCAGAGTCCTGGTTGGGTAGGAAGAATGTACTAGGTTTCTTAGGGATGGACGGTCATTTGATTTATATTGTACATTATGGACAGTAGGGAGTTGAGAGTATATGAGTTGGTGGGATAGTTTGAGCCACTGGAGGTGTCGGAGTACTGACAGTGGTGTGATCTATGGGGTAGGTTAATGATGTCACATATATTGTGTGACTTCATATCTTATCTACTGCATCTTCTTTCCTCCTCCCCTGATTCTTATCAACCTTATCTCATCTAGAATTACACATGTAATCTGTACATGACTTACTTTATGCTCCAAAGAGTAAAGTTAAATAATCACTACCTACCAGTGGCTCTCTCCCAGTTACCTCAAATAAACTACATTTATTATTCAAAAACTAGATAAATAATACTCTGTTCCTTAGTAGTGTCCCGGAACATTTGCTCAAGCTAACTAAATGCATCATTTTGACTAACCATCTTTCTTTCACAATCCATCTAGCCATCCACAACTCTTTTTTTCCCATTTTTACACATTGGGTTGGGGTGTCACTTAAACAGTGACAATCATCTAGACCCAATTTTTACACTGCTAGGTGGCTAGCCCTGCCATAGTATTTCATCTGCACCATACACTCACACCTATGGCCAATTATGAGTGTCTAGTCTACCTACTGCATGCCTATGGAATGCGGGAGGAAACTGGAGCACCCAGAGGAAATCCACATGAATGCAGGGAGGACATGCAGACTCCACACAGAAGGCATCCCAGCCAAGAATCAAACCCACGAACCTCTTGCTGTGAGGTGACTACACTATCCACTGCAAATGCTGGCATTTAATTGTCCAGTTTAGTATGTGGACCTATAAAGCTCACACTTAAAATCATTTTCCCTATACTTCCATGATTCTGGCTTTCTTATTAAACACTGCCACCCCAATGTAAACCTGAGGGCCTCTAAAACACTATTACTCACCGACAACACTTTTCTCTATTTCTCACTTACTCACTCACTGTCAGTTCTCATATCCCCT